>NC_082674.1:42752083-43055625 GCF_025265405.1 Mesoplodon densirostris
TCGTTACCTAAGCTGGAATGAATGGGAATATCCCTAGTCCACAAATGCTCCATTCTTCTATGATTCAGTAATGGTTTTTCATAAATAACCACTTCTCAAATTTTTTACCTGTCTTTGGTCATCTTCCAGCATCTTGAAATAGTTGTTTATAATTATTTTACCTGTTTTTTTTTCCCCCCTCTTTTTTTGTGGTACGCGGGCCTCTCACTGTTCTGGCCTCTCCCGTTGTGGAGCACAGGCTCCGGACGCACAGGCCCAGCAGCCATGGCTCATGGGCCCAGCCGCTCCATGGCATGTGGGATCCTCCTGGACCGGGGCACGAACCTGTGTCTCCTGCATCAGCAGGCGGACTCTCAACCACTGCGCCACCAGGGAAGCCCCTATTTTACCTGGTTTTATACTTATTTTCTTCAGAGGAAAATTACCCAATCACCTCACACTACCAGGACCACAAATAGAGTCCTAGATGGATATTTTAAAATGTAGTCAATAGGTTCATTGACATATTTACATTTGGGATCTTCTCCCCTACACCCAGATGAAATATTCTATAAGGCCCATACTTTGATGTTCATTATTATATAACCAACAGTCATTGCTTTAAGCTTTTAAAACACAGTCAATTAAGAAATTAGAATGTTTGATCCAAGATAGTAATCAAAATTTTGCATTGGATTTAATGTATTTTTCCTACCCTTCCCAATCCCCATCCCAGCTCAGTCATGCTTTAAGTTGCATAAAAGTATAACTTTGTTGGTTTCTCTAGCATTAGAAGAAATTTTGTTGGTTCTCTAGCATCAGAGTCAGTTTTAAATCTCTAGAGGGTGAGATCAGAAGGGACAGAGGACTTGGGAAAGAAAAAGAAATGTCTTTCTTGAATCAGTGCAATTATAAGTTGGCTCTGTGCTTTGCAGAGCTGGCAAAGGTTCAAAGATTCTTAAGTTCCTTTTACCAATAACCTTTCACTGAATCTTCTTGTATTATAAAAAAATGTACAGTTTTCTCTAGAAGGCTATTATTGCTCCCCTTTAGCTTTTGTTTCTCGGACAGTCTGCCTTACCTGAATACTACTGAGGTTCCCACTTTCTGGCAGAAGTCCTTTTGGATAGGATTTCAGTTAGCTTCAGACTCTCTTTTTCTCATGACCCACACCTATTCCACAGGAAATACTTTCATATTTCTTGATCTAATACACTCTGGGAGCTCTAGTCCATCCCCGTATAGACAGCTCTACTCTGTTGTCATAAGCAGCTTTAGTTTATCAGGTATGAGTCAGGCGACAGCATATGATTTTCTTAAATCGAAGAAACACTTAGGAAGTTTTTTTCTGGTCCGCTTGAAGCTCACTTCACCATATTCTTACCAGGAAAGAGATGGAGACTTATGTCAACAACTCACACCAAGTTTCCAATCCCAGGACTTCCCTGGTGGTCCAGTGGTTAAGACTCCATGCTTCCAATACATAGGTCATGGATTCAATCCTGGTCAGGGAACTAAGATCCCACATGCCGTGTGGCATGGCCAAAAAAAAAAAAGAGTGAACATTAAAAAATAAATAAATAACCTAGTGGAGATTATTAAAGAAAAAAAAAGTTCCCTATCCCTTTATTTATTTATTTATTTTTTTGGTACGCGGGCGTCTCACTGTTGTGGCCTCTCCCATTGTGGAGCACAGGCTCCTGACATGCAGACTCAGCGGCCATGGCTCACGGGCCCAGCTGCTCCGCAGCATGTGGGATCATCCGGGACCGGGGCACGAACCCGTGTCCCCTGCATCAGCAGGCGGACTCTCAACCACTGCGCCACCAGGGA
The DNA here is from genome assembly GCF_025265405.1 of Mesoplodon densirostris. Taxonomy (NCBI): domain Eukaryota; kingdom Metazoa; phylum Chordata; class Mammalia; order Artiodactyla; family Ziphiidae; genus Mesoplodon; species Mesoplodon densirostris. Next base: position 42,753,896 of record NC_082674.1, read on the forward strand.
AGCCTCCTATCCCTTTTTATGTCTTTAATTGGACTGAGAAGTCTAAGAGTTGAGAAGTTGACTAGCAATAATTTCCTTTGTAAATTATGCATATGGAGATCTTGCTTTGAAATTTCACATACACCCTATCTTGGTGTTTTGGCTAAAATATCAGTTTTAATATCTTATTTTATATAATTTGGGAGAGTTATTGATTTTTCATAAGACCAGATTACCTGGAACAGTTGAGCATTCTATCTTAGGGATGGTAAAATTCTTACTGCTAATATTTCATCTTTTTAATGATTTGATCTTTTTGAATGAGCAAATATTATGCAAACTATGAAAAGGACACTGAATTGAGACATGGAGCAAAGTGACAAGCTTAAAATTAAGGAGACAAGAAATTAAAATCCAGGGGATTGGATGAAATTGGACTTTCATGATGCTTCTGAGAAGCAGTGTAGTACAATGTTTAAGAGTGGAAACTCTGTAGTATTATAACTCTCCATTTCCTGATCTAATGTTTACTAGTCTTGTCATCTGGGAATGTAACCCTCACTTTTCTCATCAATAAAATTATGTAATAATAGGGCTTCCCTGGTGGTGCAGTGGTTGAGAGTCCGCCTGCCGATGCAGGGGACACGGGTTCATGCCTCGGTCTGGGAAGATCCCACATGCCGCGGAGCGGCTAGGCCCGTGAGCCATGGCCACTGAGCCTGCATGTCCGGAGCCTGTGCTCCTCAACGGGAGAGACCACAATAGTGAGAGGCCCGTGTATCGCAAAAAAAAAAAAAAAAAAAAGTAATAATAGAACCTACTTCCTAAACAGCACAGTATGGTTATAGTAACTGAAACCATATAACACTTCTAAGCACATGTGAGCTCTCAATACATTTTGACTTTTACTACCATTATTATAATGTTTAAAAATTTCCAGTTAAACACCCTAGAAATACCAACAGACAATTAAGTGAGTAGATATTTTTTGCAAAATAGATATATAATCACGGTTCTGGGACTAATTCATTATCACAACTACCTACACCAAATGTTATTAAATTTGAAGCATGAACTACAGAGTTTCTGGTTTGCTGGAAAGCTCTAGATAAAGACGTTGTCCAGAGACTTCTGAGCATGGATATTGATTTCTCTCACAGGTGATACTGTGACCCTGTTGATACTGAGTTTAGTTCAAGAACAGGCAGGCCTCAGATGAATAAATATTTCCGATTCTTCTTTAATAATTATGTAAGCTCTGTGTTGCAAACCAATTTCGCTTCTTAGATCTGACAAGACCATAACTTGCTCTTACAGTGTAACTGGAAGCCATTTCTCTGGGGATCAAAAAGAATGATGTACCAAGATGTGTAGCTTTGTATGCTCTCTTAATTTCATAAGAGTTTATATCTTTAAGTAATTATATTGAGATTTTGAGCTAATCTTACTCTGTGTGTGTGTGTGTGTGTACATGTGCACACACGTGAGGTATCCTTTTTTTAAATTTATTTATTTTTGTCTGTCTTGGGTCTTCATTGCTGCGCACGGGCTTCCTCTAGTTGAGGTGAGCGGGGGCTAGTCTTCGTTGCGGTGCACGGACTTCTCATTGCGGTGGCTTTTCTTGTTGCAGAGCACGGGCTCTAGGCGCACAGGCTTCAGTAGTGGTGGCATGCAGGCTCTAGAGCACAGGCTCAGTAGTGGTGGAGCATGGGCTTAGTTGCTCCATGGCATGTGGGATCTTCCCGGACCAGGGCTCGAACCCGTGTCCCCTGCATTGGCAGGTGGATTCTTAACCACTGTGCCACCAGGGAAGCCCCATGAGATCTCTTCTTGATAACACATAATCCATCTGAAATAATTCACATCGTTTCCTAGCTAATGATTTAATTTATATCATTAAAGTACATGACACTGCTGTACTCACAACTTAGTAGCTGGCAGTATTCTAACGCTCACAATAGCCTATGTAGAACCTGTAAATGTATATATCCAAATGAAATGTTTATTTATGTGAATACACACCTATGGGCCTACATGAATATGGTCAAAACATTCCATTTATTCTGTTTTCCAGAAAATGCAAGGTATAATCTCAGTTTTTAGATTTTTATCAGAAATCTTTCAAAGTTTTCCATATAATTGGTAAATAACTCTACTACATCTGAATATCATTTAATGCCATAATCATGATAATATATTTACTCATGTCATTATATCTCAATATACAAATGGAATAATAGAATAGTTCTAAACTTACTTGAGCAAGTAATTGACAGTGAATACTTCAAAGCAAAATCAAAAATCCAAGTTAACAGATATGTGAGAAATGATAGAAAGTTAATAGGCACACTTTTGTGGGAAATGAAACACTAACTCAGTGTGGCAATGGCTAGTAAATATACCATGTTTGGGAAGGGAGGTTGTTAATTAGTAAATTTTACTCCTTTCACGTGTACAAGCAACTGCTATGAAGTTTTCAAGTTGTAAAAAGTTATAAAGGAATAAAATTCATAAAAATGATAAATGTTGATATCACTGATGTTAATGCAACTAACACTTACTCTAACAATTGTAGTAATAATGAATGCTTAGTGAAAGGTTCAGATGTTATACATAATATGCACTATATCTTTCAGTATATATGTGTGTATGGCTCTGTGTCTGTGTGTTTGTGTAGGCTCTAATGACAGCTTGGACTTTACTAAACACAAAAATATAAAAACTACTCTAAGCCTCTTTCCCCCTTTTCTTCCCTCGCTTTTAGTCCTTAAAAGTCTTACCAAATTTACTTGCCCTTTAAAAAGCCTTTTCTGAGCACTTAGAGTCCACATAAAGTGTAGTAGTCCAAAGATAAAAATGATTGCAAATTTATTGTTAAAAATAATATTTGAATCATGGCTCCATCACTTATTATTCGGGTAGGATCAAAATAATTACTTAGGCTCTATAAGGCTCAGTTTCTTTATCAATAAACTAGGACTAAATTACATGCTTACATGATTTTTATGACAATTACATGGGAAATATATAGAAAGACTGTGGATCAATGCCTGGGACACACAAGGAATTCAATAAGTGGTCATTTGTGTTGTTGGTATTAGCCCTGAAAACTTCATTTCAGGGCCAAATTATTCTCAGCTTTATGTTTGCTGGTTTTTCTCTCATCTGATTTATAACTTTATATACATCTTTTCATTATTCCTAAGGATAAACACACTAATAGGCACAGAGAGCTCAATTTGGGTAAGTGAAGTCAAATGACTTCAAAGATTGAAGGGATCATAGAGATTATTTATTCTGTTTCTTTCACTTTCAGATGGTGTGGCTGAATTAGATTCAGGTGACTTGGTCAAAATCACCAATTTATTTTTGATAGACCCAAAACCAGATTCTAAATTTTCTGTCCCTTGACCTTTATTTCCACTATTATACGTACATCACTTTATATCAGATATAAACATAAAAAGATACATATCTATATATTTTTGATTATAATTTAAGTTGCAAAATATTTTCTCTACAAATGTATCTTCCTCAAAGAAATTAAAACACATCTTAATTACATTTTTTATTTATTCTAGAAATTCAAGCCTATCTGTCTACCTCACATTCAGACCTTCTTTGACTAGATCCATGACAGGGGAATCAGGTGATTCTACAAGTAAGACATACCCTTCTGCCATCATTACTCATTCACTGCTTTCTTACTGTTGGTAGTGATGGAAGGTTTATCTGATCATGGGGAGGTGAGAATTTTGTCATCTGCTCAGTTTTTTTTTTTTCCAAGAAAAGGTAGAACCCTTTCTTTTCTCTTTCCTCTAGTTTTAGCTACCCTTAATTTCCACTTGCAATCTGTTTTTAAGTTTGAACACCCAATTCTGCACATATCAAGGAGTTAAGACATCCACTGTTTTAAAATAAATAGTCTCTCAGAAGTTTTGAGTCAATAACACTGTGAAAATTTACTCATCTAATGTTAATTCAAGATTTATTCTTGTATAAAAATATATGAATTTCAGAATATGAAATCTGTAGGAAACCTCATTTGAAAATTGTTTACCTTTTGGAAGTTAACAAATGTAAGAGTTACTATATTTATGGATTTTTTTTTGACACCTTTGACATCTCCAGGTCTCTGTTCTTTATTCCAAAAAGAAATCTAGGCATACCTGATTTTATTGCACTTCACTTTATTGCTCTTTGCAGATATTGTGCTTTATACAGAATGAAGGTTTGCAGCAAACCTGCATCAAGCAAGTCTGCTGGGGCCTTCTTTCCAAAAGCATTTGCTCACTGTGTCTCTATGTCACATTTTGGTAATTCTTGCAATATTTCAAACCCTCCACCAGCAAAAAGATTTTGACTTGCTGAAGACTTAGATGATGGTTACAACTTTTCAGCAATAAAGTATTTTTAAATTAAAGTGTGTACATTGTTTTCTTAGACATAATGCTATTGCACACTTAATAGACTATAGCATAACCATAACTTTTACATGTATTGGGAAACCAGGAAGTTTGTATGATTTGCTTTATTGCAACATTTGCCTTATTGTGGTGGTCTGGAACTGAACCCACAATATCTGTAAAGTATGCTTGTAATGATATTATCTAATTTATTTTGATCATGAAAACCAGTCATTGAATATACTTTGATAAAGATACACCCAGGGAGCTTCCCTGGTGGCCCAGTGGTTTAGAGTCCGCCTGCCGATGCAGGGGATGCGGGTTTGTGCCCCGGTCCGGGAGGATCCCACATGCTGTGGAGCGGCTGGGCCTGTGGGCCATGGCCTCTGGGCCTGCGGGTCCGGAGCCTGTGCTCCACAATGGGAGGGGCCACAGCAGTGATAGGCCCGTGCACCGCAAAAAAAAAAAAAAGATACACCCAGGTAGCAATTATTCTTTCCATTGGAAATAAACACAAAAGGTAAATGGGTTAAAAACAATAGAAAACAACATTATAAAAATCTATCAGGCCAATGGGATACTTGGTCTTTCCTTGACCTCTTCTTCTACATGTCATCTTTTCCCCTGCAACTCCAAAGAAAAAAGGTAATGACTGGCAAAAAAAAATCGTCAGAATGGATAATAGTGGAATGATCTAGAGTTTAACAGTCCTGGATTAAAAACACACCTCCATACAGATGTGTACAAACCTAAAAAATTCACCTAAGTATACTGAACCTCAGTTTCTTTATCTGTAAAAAAGAGTTAATAATATCTTTTTAGGGGAGGAGATCAAGATGGCAGCATAGGAGGACACTGGGCTCACCTCCCCACCATGAAGACATCAAAACTACAACTAAATATAGAGCAACTCTTGCTGAAATAGACCTGGGGACTGGCAGAACAGCTCTTCTACAATGAAGACTATAAAGAAAGACCCACAAGGAGTCAGGTAGGAAAGCAGGAGAATCGAATTGGTTGCGATCTGCACCTCTAGTGGGAGACACAACAGAATGGGGATAACACAGGCTTGAGGTCTTTCCGGGGGAGTGAGCAGTTCGAGCTACATATTAGGCTCCTCAGTCCTGGGGTCCAACACCAGGAAGATGAGCCCTCTTGGTTTGTAAACCAGTGGGGCTTATTAGAGGGCTGTAAGAAAGACTCCTCTCTTGAAGAGCACATGTACAGATTTGCTTACGATGGGTCACAGTGCAGAGGCAGCAGATTGAAAACTGCCTGGGGCTCTGGCCAGCTAGCCAGGACTGCCTGAGTGTGCACTCCAGCCCTGGTCCAGGACCTGTTGCTCCAGTGCTGCTCTCCACTAGGGTGGAGGCTGCCACAGCTAGTGAGAGTGTGCGCACCCAGAGGGAATGAAGCTGGCCCTGACCTGACCCTGCCTCTCACCAGGGCTGAGGCAGCATTTCCAGTACACACATTCCTGCCCAAGTTTAAAAAGAGTGAAACTAGCTCCAGGACAAAGACTGACATCCCCAGCCGGAGAGAAACCAGCTCCGTAAAGTGGCACCAACCCCTCCAGCCCCAACCCAACCTCTAACCAAGGCACAAACACCAGGGGAAAAAGTGAAACCACCACAGAAGAGCAACCCTAATCCCTCAAGCCCCAGCCACATCCTAAACCAAAGCGGAGACTGCCATCATACCTAGGAGAAACCCAGCTCCCTCAGGGCTCCTTTTCCAGCCCCAGAGCCTCCAGCTCCACCTCCAACAGGGCAGTGATGGCCAGTGAGCATAGGAAAAGCCCAAGTTTGCATCTGGCTTTGGCTTTAGTCTCTCCAACTTCAGGCCTCCCACCAAGGTGGTGGTTGCCATCACACCCTGGGAGAAGATGCAGTCACTGCTCACTTTCAGATTCAGCTCTCCCACTAAAGCCACTGGGCATATGCAGACTACATATGGATACTCCCACACAAGGACACACCTTCAACACCTGGAAAAGTAACTGTTTCAACTAATTTCATAGAGACAGAGAAAGGTAAACAAAATGAGAAGACAGAGGAATATGTTTCAAATGAAATGAAAGAACAAGAAAAAACTTCTCAAAAAAACCCTAATGAAAGAGAAATAAATACAATAAATAGCTTAAGGGATAAAAATGAAGATGTAATATATGACATCAAAAACATAAAACATGATGGGAGGGTAAAAATGCAGAGCTTTTAGAATGTGTTTGAACTTAAATCACCATCCGTTTAAAACAAATAAATATAGTTATAGGTCAGCACATATGAACTAAATGGTAAGTGCAAACCAAAATCTACAATAGACATACAAAAACTACAGAGAAAGTAATGCAAAGATAACACTAAATAAAATCATGAAACCACAAAGGAAGAGACCAAAAGAAAAAAAAAAAAAAAAAAAAGAACAGAGAAGAACTGCAAAAACAACCAGGAAACAAATAACAAAATGGCAATGAGTACATAGCTATCAATGATCACTTTAAATGCAATGGACTAAATGCTCCAATCAAGATACAGGGTGGCTGACTGGATAAAAAAATAAGACCCATCTATATGCTGCCCACAAGAGACTCACTTTAGAGCTAAAGACACACACAGACTGAAAGTGAGGGGATGGAAAAAGATATTCCATGCAAATGGAAAAACAAGAAAGTTGGGGTAGCAACACTCATATCAGACAAAGTAGACTTTACAACAAAGTCTATAACAAATGACAAAGAAAGGCATTACAAAAAGATAAAGGGATCAATATAAAAAGAGGACATAACATTCATTAACATATATATATATAACCAATATAGGTGTACCTACATAAACAAAGCAAATATCAACAGACTTAAAGGTAAAACTTGACAATAATACAGTAACAGTAGGGGAGTTTAACACTCCATTTACATCAATGGACAAATCGTCCAGACAAAAAATCAATAAGGAAACAATGGTCTTAAATGACATATTAGATCTGTTGGATTTAACAGACATCTACAGGATATTCCATCCAGAAATAACAGAATACACATTATTTTTAAGTGCACATGGAATGTTCTCCAGGATGGATCACATGGTAGGCCACAAAACAAGTCTCAACAAATTTAAGACTGAAATCATATCAGGCATCTTTTCCAGTCACAAGTCTATGAGACTAGAAATAAATTACAGGAAAAAAAAAGAAAAACCCAAACATGTGAAAACTAAACAACACGTTATTAGAAAACCAATGGGTCAATGAAGAAACCAAAAAAGAAAACAGCAACAACAACAACAAAACCTTGAGCTGAATGAATGCTGAAACACAAATTTCCAAAATCTATGGGACACAACAAAAGCATTCTTAAGAGGGAAATTTATAGCAATACAGGCCTATCTCAGAAACAAGGAAAATCTTGAATAAACATCCTAACTTTCCATCTAAAAGAATTAGAAAAAGAATAGCAAACAAAGCATAAAGTCAGCAGAAGGAAGGAAATAATAAAGATCAGAATGGAAATAAAGAACAAAACACCACAAAAGAAAAAAGCACTGAAACTAAGAACAGGTTTGTTTGTTTGTTTGTTTTTAAAGATAAGCAAAGCTGATAAACCTTTAGCCAGACTCACAAAGAGAAAGAGAGAGAGGGCCCAAATGAAGTGAGAAATTAAAGAGACAATGTTACAACTTATATCACAGAAATGCAAACAATCATAAGGGAATATTGCAAACAGTTATACGAAAACAAATCAGACCACCTAGAGAAAAGGATAAATTCCTAGAATCATACACCCTTCCAAGATTGAATCAAGAAGAAATAGAAAATCTTTTGGAACCTAATCACTCATAAACTAACACTCATTAGAAAGTGTTTAATATTAATATGTGAATTAAAATGATAACTGAATATCTGGAATGTGATTTGTTTTTAACCCCCATTTAAATGTTCTCAATATAGAAATTAAGATTATGTGATAAATTTATTTTACATGTGAAGTATTGGTTAGGTAATGTATAGCACAAAGAACCTAACCAATATTTTTAAAAAAATCCACTGTATAGGGGCTTCCCTGGTGGCGCGGTGGTTGGGAGTCCGCCTGCCAATGCAGGGGACGCAGGTTCGTGCCCCGGTCCAGGAAGATCCCACATGCCGTGGAGCGGCTGGGCCCGTGAGCCATGACCGCTGAGCCTGCTCGTCCTGAGCCTGTGCTCCGCAGCGGGAGAGGCCACAACAGTGAGAGGCCCGCGTACCGCAAAAAAAAAAAAAAAAAAAAATCCACTTCCACTGTATAGAATTATAGCATGGATGAAATAATTGATGTATGCTGCTGAACACAATTTCCAGAACATAGCATATCTCACTAAATATTTAGTTTCTCTTATTTTTTCCCTAACATTTGACATCTTGCCTTCTTTTATAATGTTATATTTCAGACTCACAATAATTTTCAATGTTTTGCCTTCACATGTAAAATAAATTTATTTTTGGCTCTTCACATCTTAATAATTTATTTGTATCTCCTAAGAACAAGAGTGTTATCTATATAACCATAGTATTACTGCCAAAAGCAGAAAAATTAATATCAATACAATTATTACCTATAGTCCACATTGCAATTTTATTAGTAGTCCCCCAAAATGTCTTAGCTATTCTGTTCCTTCTCCTGAACTTAACTCAGAATCACACATTGTAATTAGTTGTCATGTTTTTTTAGTCTTTTCTAACCTGGGAGAGATCTCAGACATTCTTTTTGTGTCTTATCCATTTTGTTTAGAAGTATGTGCTGCGGAAGTCACCTAATTTAGATATGTCTAATGTTTCCTGATGATAAGACTTAGATTATGCATCATTTTTGGAAGGAATACCATGAAGTGATAAAGAGTCCTTATAAGTTATCTGAGTAGGCATACGATGTCACCCTCTAGATTTAACACTGATTGATTCATTATTTCTACATTGTTTCTACTCCAAGGAAAATGAGAATTTAAGAATGTTTATTTTTTGTGTGGACTCATGGATTCTTATTTTGTTGAATAAGTTATAGTTCATTACTATCATTATATAATCTGAGGCTCAAATTATCCTTTTAAATCCTACAGATATGTCACTATCATTCTTTTAGCACTCCCTTTCCTCCTGGTGCAATGAGACGTTCCAAGAGAATGTTTTACTTTACCTAACCCAGACTTGGAATCGGCCTTTTATCTATTACTGGAGAATGCCAACAAATTTATTTTTAAATCAATGATTAGAAAAAAAATGCATGTGAAGGAGATTTAAAGTTAAAATATTGAAAAATCATATCTTCTATATTACAGTGAGTAAATTCGTAGTTTTTATGTCAATTATAGGTCATTGTGAGCTACCATCCAATGCTTAGAAAGGGAATCTCAAGACAATAATTCAGTTGCTAAGTTTGGCCCTCACATTTCTGTTATCTTCATAGTCTGAGAGAGAAAAAATATCTTATTTTATTCCCTCTTTCAAGTACATTCCTTTCTCTGCTCTTACTTTCCTCCCTGCCCCCCATTCCAACTCCTGGATCATGGGAATAATAAGATTAAGCCTTTACCAAAAATAAATAAAGCTTCTGTCTTGTATAAATCTCCAAGGTAAGAAATCTCCAAGTGTCTAGCTACCCGCTTGGAATTTGTATGTGTTTTAGAGGTGAGGGAATAGAAAAATAACACACATGAATTAATGTACCAACAAATTATCTTGTCCCAGCTCTTTCTCCCATATCAGAAGATCACTTTTTGCTTGCTGTCTTGATAACTAAATATCCAAAATATTGCTGCTTATTTGTATGTGATTAGAAACATCAGATTCAGCAGGGGTCGACTCTATGTAAAATTGCTATCCTGCTGCTCTGGGTTCTTGTGAAAGAAAGCCAGTGAGTAAATCAATTCACTCAAAGTATCTATGAATTTAAAGCATTCACCCGTTCTAGGACATGGGCTTACAAAGTAAAAGAAAGGAACACTTAACTCTAAGGAGTGGAACTCTGTAGAGAGTTGGAAAGATATTGTTAGGAGAGAGGGTCAGGACCATTAGAAGGTGGAACATAATCTTTTTTTGAAAGATCACAAATCTCAACATATAGACCTATTTTTATTAAGTCTGAGTCTCAGTGACTATGTTATATTTTTGAAATGGGACTTGTTTAATTCAGACAACTTAGGAGAGGTAATACTGCTTTGCTGAGCTATAAAAACAGAAGGTAGAAGTTTGTGGATAGGGATTCAACCCATCTGGAGTGCATTCCCAGAACCATGCTGAATAAGTAATAGAGATTCTCATTTGGACAATTTTTGCTTGCAGGTGGCAAAATGAGTCCTCCTCTTTGCACTGGGGATTTAGAACCTAGAATTTTGGCAAAGCATGAAACTCCTTCAGTTCATGCAGAAACAGAGGTGGAAGTTAACATTTGCTTGTAATTTCCTTAGGGATGAAGTAGGTTAAATTATCAGCATGAAAGGTAGCTGTCTCTGGAAAAGCTAAGGATGATTTCCACATTCTCTCACTTAACATGCACCAAGAAGTGGACACTGGCCTTCAGTGAGTACAACTTTCATTTTTTGAGTAATGAAGCAATTTTCTGTCAACTTTTGTTTTATCAGACCCTATTAGTCACCTGGGATACAATGGATAAAGAGTTTAATTTTATTATTTTCATGGGACCAAGGATCTGGGACTGAGCCTAATTTAGGAAGGCACAGTAGAACATGTATTTTCTGTAGATTCCTAAGGAAGAGTGCTTTATTTCTTTTGAAATGATGGGTTACAAAAGGTCTTGTGAGTTGATTTACTTTTTATAAGCCCTTAGACTTGATAACAGGGAGACAAGTTCCAAATGGCAGTTGTGCTTTTGTGACTGGACTGTCAGAGAAAACCTTGCAAGATAATCTCTTCACAGAAAAAGAATAACTCACATCTGTCCAACAGTACCTCAACTTCACCTTTTAATTTTCCTTCCATTCAGGGTTCGGCTCTACTTAATTCAAGGAGAGCACCTTAGGATCAGATAAATTTACTTGAGCAGACCCAAAATGGGGGAAAGGTTGGTTCTGAGAGAATTCCTTTGAGCCTGTATTAGTTTAGACATATGAGTTGATCCTTCACTCAAATGAGAATGAAACTCATGATCATTTTTCAATCTAAACAACAACTATTCTGTTACCATAAATGGTATTTAAAATTTCCTACTATCAATAATACACATTAGCTACACATCTGGATATTATCTGAGAATTCAACCAGTATTTTCTAACTCCATCAAAGATCTGAGACAAATTAATATAGACTCATGATCTGATTCCATCTGCTGGATATCTTTCTTTACAAATTATACCATCAGAGTATTACAAACATAAACCTTGTTGGCTTTGATTCCTTCTGAAATGTCTTTGTTAGCCTATAATATAGTATCAGTGTTATGCTATTGGCCTTTAAGGATGATATAAGAAACAGTTTTATCAAGAACATTTCTTATATAATCTTACTATTGAAAATATTACACATTACTTTTTCAACTGTTGTTGATAAAGATCTTCAAAAAAACTTCCATTGTATTTAATATAGAAAAAATTGTCAAAATTATCTTCTGATCAGATAGAATTAATTAGAATTCTATAACTACCCCAGTTTTCTGTTTGCCTTGGCTTTTAGAAAGCATGGGTATAAATTAATATTCAGTTATTCATACTTGATGTACCATTTATTTTTTTCCATTTCTCTGTTTTCTATTCAATATTAGTGTTGTATGGTGCTCTTGACTTTGTCTTTTATTGAAAACCACCTAATACCTTTTGGGGATATGAGGGAGATATACAATTTATAAAAATACATTCATCAAAATAACAGTATTTTGTAAGGTGAAGGCATCATAATCTTTATTTTATTTTATTTTATTATTTATTTATTTTTGGCTGCGTTGGGTCTTCGTTGCTGTGCATGGGATTTTTTTCTCTGGTTGCGTCGATCAGGGGCTACGCTTTGTTGTGGTGCACGGGCTTCTCATTGAGGTGGTTTCTCTTGTTGTGGAGCATGGCTTCTAGGCACATGGGCTTCAGTAGTTGCAGCATGTGGGCTCAGTAGTTGTGGCTCATGGGCTCAAGAGCACAGGCTCAGTTGTTGTGGTGCACAGGCTTAGTTGCTCCACGGTATGTGGGATCTTCCCGGACCAGGGCTCGAACCCATGTCCCCTGCATTGGCAGGCAGATTCTTAACCACTGCACCACCAGGGAAGTCCCATAATCTTTATTTTAAAAAGATAAAGTCAAGAGCACCGTACAATGACTTATTAAGTGTCTCTTCGAATAATGTAAGATAGAGGGAGTAGGACGGGGAGATTACTAAAAGTTCTCTCCATTTTTAGCTTCCCTACTTCACTTCTTTCTATAAATTGAATATGTACTAAACTGAATTATTGATCTAGGAAAAACTTCCAAGGTTTGGTTAGAACTTACTCTGTACAATTTATCATCATAGTTTGTCTGTTAGCTCGTAACACCTCAGTGACAATAGTCATGAGTTCAGTTCTTGAATGGACCATTTGCATTTACTTCATTCCAACACCTCAAAAAGCACTTGTATCTTTAGCTAATTAGTAAGGAAATGTGCACAGTTAGACATTAAATTAAATGGATATGAAAAAAAATCAAAGTAAATTGTGCAAATGCAAGAAACATCAAAAGTATAAATGAAACATTCTTTTAAAATTTTGAAAAAAAAACCCTTCATTGGTTAGTTTTGTCCAGAACTAGGATATCAATCAGTAGCAAAAATTATAACTATGAGAGCAATGCAGAATATTTACCTGTAGGTGCTGGCAATTGTTGGTTGACTACATGCAGATCAACATTCTTTTTGATATGTAAGTTAAGAGACCTACAGTTTTGATGTTAACATTGCAAGATGTTTCTACACATCTAACAAGCATTCTCCTTCCAGATAATTGTCACTCATCCTTCCTCTTGCATAGAATCCATTAATTTTTTTTTTTTTTTCTTTTTGCGGTATGTGGGCCTCTCACTGTTGTGGCCTCTCCCGTTGCGGAGCACAGGCTCCGGATGCGCAGGCCCAGCGGCCATGGCTCACGGGCCCAGCCGCTCCACGGCATATGGGATCCTCCCAGACCGGGGCACAAACCCGTATCCCCCGCATCGGCAGGCGAACTCTCAAACCACTGCGCCACCAGGGAGGCCCCCCTAATCCATTAATTTTTATATATCTTCTTTCTCATGGCATAAGATCAACAATATAGGATATACAGAATGTTTTTATTTGAATTTCTCTATGAAGAATATCACCTTGATCTCAGCAGTCTAATTCTTATTAAAAGTTTTACTTTAAGATAAGCTTATGAAAGACTGACTCAAAAATTTAGGATCCACCTTTTTTTCTAGCTATTTCTTGGATCAAGTAAGGCTATCAGATAAGGATATACCTGGAACAGATTCCTCTGGACACTGATAGAATTGTTTATACCAGTTATACCACTGGACAAGATTGAGGAGAATTATAAGATCCAAAAGTGTAAAGATATTTTTTTATGTAGGAAAATTCATGAGGAGGCAATCTCTTACAGTATATGGTGGCCTATGTGTGATGGTTCAGGGCAGGGGTCAATCAGCAAACTACAGCCAGAGGGCAAAATCCAGCCCATTGCTTGTTTTTGTAAATGAAATTTTATTGTGACAGCCAATATCCATTTATTTATGTATTGTCTAGGCTGTTTTCATGCTACAGTGGCAGAGCTGAGTAGTTGCTACAGAGATTAAAATTATATTGCTTGCAAAGACTAAATTATTTACTCTCTGCCTTTTACAGAAAAAAAAATGTTTGCTAACCCCTGATACTAAGTAACTTTCAGTGAGCAAGTCATTTAAATGAATTATCTGGGCATTGTGAATTTATTCATAATAGGCTTTCCCTCTTTGCTTTGGTAACTAGGAAGTTCTTAATCAAACCTGACACCTTCTAATAGTAATGTGTCACTATGCTAAGCATTTGTGTACTAATGTAACTCCATCTTTTTACTGTCACATTCTTATTTTTTACTCCTCCATATTTTTTCAACTTCTAAAAATCTTGTTTTGCTGTATGTAACCGTACAAATTCTCATAGCATATCTACATTCTACAAAGAATACTGTCTAACTTACTTGCATTCAAATGTCTACCTCTTCACAAACTCCAGTTTTTCCAATAAGTCAGGGTGGAACATTATCTTGTAGCAAATATGATTTGGCTATTAAAGATAATGTGGTTTTTAATTCAATATAAGATAATTCACCTCCAAAACATCTTTTTTAAACCAAAGGAGTGGTATTTAAACATTTTTTTAAAGACATCATTCTTCACAGTAGGGTTCTTTAGTCTTATTTGGAGATTGTTACTAGTCATTGGAGAGAGTAACTCTTTAAACTATCATGTTACAGTCAGAGATAGAAGAAATTCTGCTTATATCCAATGCACATATGGGCTACTTTGAAGTTTGGCACAAAAACTCCCAAAAAACAGGTTTCTTAGTGGGGATATTTTAACCTATATTCTTAGTTGCTGGAGTCATGGGCCCATCGTTGTTGATGAAAAATTGGATGTGCAGCTAGAGTAAGTGGGCTGGAGAGTGGGGAGATGGGGTAGGTTGGCCCCTAGAAGATGAGGTTTGTCCATTGACTGGTGCTAAGAAGAAGAAAAATTTATAAACAACCAATCAGATCACATCATTCACTGGTCTGTTGGTACATTCATTTATTCTTTAAACAACTACTTATTGACTATTTATAATGTGTTTAGTAATATTTTTATGTTTATTAATAAGATAGACAAGGTCCTTGCCCTCTAGAAGGATGCTTACAATAAGATGGTTGGCTCTGTCCTCGTTTACAGATCCCTTAAGAATTCATCTCGATGAATGTCTTTTCTCCTTTGCTATATACTGCATGTTCATGACCCCCGTGTCCCACCTCCAAATTCATATGTTGAAACCTTAACCTTCATGGGATGGTATCAGGAGGAGGGGACTTAGGGAGGTAATTAGGTTTAGATGAGGTCCTGATTGTGGAGCCTCCATGATGGGATTAGAGCCCTTATTAGGAGAGAAGGAGACTAGAGCTTGATCTCTCTTGCCTTGTGAGGACACAAAGGCAGAAAGATAGCAAACCAGGAAAAAGGTCCTTACAAAAACTCAACCATGTTGGCACCCTAATCTTGGAATTCTCAGCCTCCAGAACTATGAGAAATAAATTTATGTTGTTTAAGCCACCCAGTCAGTGGTATTTTTTTATAGCAGAACTAAGACATAGTTCAAAATAATCTATGATGTTTATTTTAACTTGATTTAATTTTCATGAAAATATTGGAATGGGGATGTATAGAGAGCTCAGTTTGCTCAGTGCCTCTCTTGTGATCAATGCTCTGAAACAAATTAACAACCATGAGATTTTAGACCATCTCAGCTTCTCAGAGTTAGCCAGTTCTACTTAAAGGTGGAAATATCACTACTATAAGATGACACACTTTTTTTTTCCTTTTGAAACTCTCACCTTATCTACTATATAACAGACATTTCATTCAATATTAAATAAGTGATTATTTAGGATTACATGACTGCATGTGTCTCCTAGGGATGACAGTTAACCAAAAAGTACATTTTTTTCTCACTCATTTTGAAAGCATAAAAAAACCCCTAACTTCCTAATTTTTTAATTTGCATATATTTAAAATATTATGGAAGGGGAAAAGCATGTATCTTTCTCCTGGTCCCTGAGCCTGGCCAAATTCTTTATACCACTGGAGGGCAAGGGCATTTAAATGCTTATTTGCTCTTTTAAAACAACATACAAGAATGCTTAAAATGATACCCCTAAACAGAAAGATATACAGTATTCTATATCCTTAACTTTTATAGTGGAAGATTCTCATTCCTTGCAATGCTATGTTCCATGTTTAATCAGTTCTATCAATTCAGTATTAAAGTGGTGGGCTTTTTTGTTGTTTTCATCAATTTGTTCTGTACAGTTAGCAACTAAAATTCACCATTCAGTTGGGATTCATTTTCAATACAATTTCTTGACCAAATTGCATTTTTACATTAAATTACATTCTTATGGATCTGAGTGTGATTATAATGATTAATAAGGTCATGTAACTTCATAAATTAACCATAATTGGCCACAGTGATTGGTAAGGTAAATCCCATTATAAAGGATTGGGTTTGAGAGATTGGAGCTAGGGTGGGTGGGTGAGGGGCTTTAACATTATCTTATCAATGTTTTGTGGAAATATCCATTAACCTAGAAGAATTATTATTTATTTACTTGTAAACTTGTTTCACTTAGCTCAACATTACTGTTTCTTTAATGAATGAATGAATGAGTGACTAACGATAGCAATTTTAAAATTCTGCTTAAGATAACAAAATAGTAATCACAATCCTTTAAATAGACCATAATTTCCTACAAGAAAGAATATTTTTTCTACTCAATTTTGGAGTGCATTTTATGGAAGAAAGAGTAAAAAAGTGTTCTATGTTCTAGTGTAAATACCTTATGAATTTCATTCATATAAACTATAAACTTTTAAAACATGAAAGAAATTTCACTCTAGTAGAATGGAAGTAACTATCATTTTAAAATGAAATTGACTTTAGAAATACATTACAAAATATATATCTCCAGGAAACTTATGCCTACACTCTTTACTCCTCTATTAAATAATCCATAAACAATTTCATTGTAGTTTACTTTTGGCAATATAAATATCTGGGAGAAGGTAAAAATAATGTTTTATTCACCAAGTTGCCTTTATATAGCCTTCCCCTATTATGTGTGCTACCAAACTGTACACACACAAAGTGGACGTGATGTTTTATGTGTCAACTTGACAGATAGCTTGACAGATAGCAGGTAAAACATTATTTCTGGGTAGGTCTGTGATGGTATATATGGAAGAGATTAGCATTTGAATTTGTAGACCAAGTAAAGAAGGTCACCCTTACTGGTGAGAATGGTCCTCATCTAATCCGTTGAGGGCCTGAACAGAACAAAAAGGTGGAGGAAGGGCAAATTTCCTCTCTTTGCTTGAGCTAGGACACCCATCTTCTCTTGCCCTGCAACATCAGGCTCTCCTGGTTCTCAATCCTTAGGACTTGGATTGGGACTTAGAACACTGGCTCCCCTGACTCTCAGGCCTTCAGACTAGGACTAAATTACACCACCAACTTTCCTAGTTCTCCAGCTTGCAGAGGGCAGACTGTGGACTTCTCAGCCTTCATAACCATATGAGACAATTCCTATAATAACTCTCTTCTTATATATATGTACCTCTATACATCTTATTGGTTCTGTTTCTCTGGAGAACTCTGACCAATACAGTGCGGATGTGACACCCAGGCATTTGGGCTAGGCCTTCACTTTCAAAAGCATTTGGCAGGTCAACCAGACAGCTCTACTCCCTGGAGTGATTGAACCTCTTGCTTGACAAGAACATAGGTAGTGCATCAGCAGGCGGACTCTCAACCACTGCGCCACCAGGGAAGCCCTAATGTTAATATTTTAAATTGGCTATACCCAAGGTAAAATTATAAACTGCAATGTGGAAGCCAGTCAGCTTAGATTGTATTAGGTAAGGTCAGAAGCTTAAAGTGAGAAAAAAAGATACATTGCCTATATTTATCTTCCATCTGTTCAGAAACTATTCAGATTGCCAACACACTGATGCATCATTTACTTATAATAATGCGTGAATCACAATAATGAGCAATGAATTTTCAGATGTTAAATGAACACTCAGAATAGGAAACCCTGTCATTTAGAAGGCTAGTTAATGAGAGCGAGGTAGAGAAATTGCTTGATTAGGCAGTTAACTTTTTTAATACAAATGTTTGTCGCCATGAATTTAGAGTCTGCTAAACAACTGAGCTTCTTTATGCTGATTTTCAGCAAATTAAAAAGAACAGACTGTTTTTAAGAGGGGACTTCAAGGGCAACCACTTCATTGAGTACTTACTTTGTGCATATTTGATGCTCAGTAAGGGCTGGATGGAAATGAACTGGTATGATTTGTGGGATGTGGAGAATAGGAAACTGATAACCTCAACTGAATGGCTAAACTGAAAAATGGCAGCACAAAATTCAGCAGATTGATTTCATTGGAAATATTCTGATCTTATAAAAACCTATATATAGATATATACATAGAACTTAAATATAGATAAATACAGACATATAGATAGCTATAGATAGATAGATATATTCCTGCATCTGAAACAAAATTTTCTGTTTTCTTTGGGAGTGACTTGGCAATCTATTATGGATGAGAAGTCTTTACTTTCATAGATTATCCTACAATAATAGACTTTGCTTACAAATTGTAACCAAGTTTCTTGTGATATAAACAGTCCATGGTCTAGAGCAGAGTTTGGGAAACTGCAGTCCACTAGTCAAATCCAGCCTGCCACCTGATTTTTGCAAAGCCTGTGAGTTAAGAATGGTTTTTAAACCATTTAGAATGGTTGAAATAAATCAAAAGAAAAATAGTATTTGTGGCACATGACAATTGTAAGAAATTCAAATTTCAGTGTCCATAAATGGAAATTTAATGTACCACAGTCACTTGTATTCATTTACATATTATCTATAGCTTTTTTGCTACTTTGGCAGAGCTGAGTATAGAAATGATTTGGCTGGCAAAACCAAAAATATTTACTATGTGATCCTTTGCTGAATAAGTTTTTCAACCCCTGGTGTAGAAGTTATAGTGTAGAATATAAGTACCATGGGGACAAGGATGAAGTGTAACACAGAAATCAAATTCTATTCCTTATTCTGCCAGTAGATGAAATGGAGCAAGACAATTTCTCTGCATCTCTGCTTGGTCATTTTAAAACTCTGAGGTAATATTTTTTTCATCTTTTATGCTTAATCTGATTCTGCTCTAAAATAGTCTAATTTTTTATTGATTAATGTTCAATATTTATTTGTCTAGTACCCAGAATTCTCAGTTGAAATGGAAACAATATGCTGAATTATATTTGGGTATTGTGTTTGGATATTTTTGAATTCTGTGTGGAGGTTCTTCTATGTATGAATAAATTAAGGCCTTGTTGTAATCCATTATGCTTTTGCTACTTTACTATCCTCATTGGTAGGACATGCTTCCTTAGGTCTTTCACGTTGGAGTATCTAACATGAGACACCACATGCATGCTCACTTAGCATGCCCAACATATAATCCCATTACGGTTCAACATGCTATTATAACAATAACTATAATGATCACATTAATAAACAACAAAGATTTATTGAATACCCCTTTGTCCCAGGCCTGTTTTAAATAGTTCATTAACACAGTCAATCCTCACAAAAATCCTATGATCTATATACTCTTTTATTTCCATTTTACTGATAAGGAAACAGAAGCAGAAAAGATTTCATAACTTGTTGTAACTCTTTTTAAAACCCTCTATTTCCAAACTCTATGAAATTCAAGACCTCTGAAGCCAAACTTGAAATAATTTTGGAGGAGTGTCATGATCACAGTGCTGCTGTCTGGGGCTGGCAAACTGCCCTTTATCCCTTTAATGTTGCATTGGGATGCTGTGATTAAATGAGGATGTCTTTGGGTTCATCTGTTGAAAAGGTATTATATTATTTTGCTATAGATGAAACCATCCAAACTTCATAGCAACTAAATGCTTTAGTTCCTCATGACATTGAAAAGGTAGGAGGTATCAGATGCACTCTTTTCCATAGAGTTTTGACTGACTTTGTAATGAGCCTTTGTTAGTGATTCAACAGTATCATACTGCTGATGTGAATAATTTGACACTCTTCCTATATCTGAGCAAAGTGGGACTACCTTGTGGAATATAGTTCATTTGTATAATGTTCCCTCCAGGATAAAATCTACATGGTTATGCAAACACTAAATATGTTTAGAACTTAGATGTGTTATGCATGCCCATTTAAAAGATTTAACTGTTGGAATATTAATTAAAAAATATTTTCTTTTCCTGCCTATAGTATTCCTTCCAGCCTCCTTCCCTACCCTCAGGTCAACATATGGGGCCAGATATTTGGATTTTCATTCTTCAGGGGAAAGCTGTGATGCAGATGTCAAAAATAGAAGATACTCAGAGACACTGTCTTCCTGTAAGTGATGGGGGAGAGGTGAGTCCTTTGATTTTAGAGAGAAGAAATTGGAAACTCTCTGATCCTGAGACGGCCGCAAGGCACTGGGAGCTGCCTACTGGAGGTTCCCAGTTCCCTGTAAGAGCCCCAGGGAGAAAGTCGGAGTTCATAGGAAAATGGATGAACTCTAGGCAGACCCAGGTTCTCAACCTCAGGAAAGATCTCTCATCAAGCATGGAATGGGCACAGCCCAGCTGTTGGATATTTAGAACTCATCTTGGCTCAGACAATGAGGTGACTACAAGTGACTGATGAAACCAGAGTGCCTTCTTCTTTTGTCAAGTACTACATGGGCCTCCTTGGTATTGGGGCAACCGTAAGGAAAGAACTAGTCCTCCACTTAATTTCTAAGAATGGATTTTCCTCTATTCTAGCAGGAAAGAGGCTTACATTTGAGCTTAATTAGATTTAAAGAAAATAAATGTGACATTTCTCCCACACTTGAGATTGTGGACTAAAACATATAGTCACTATATACGTACATATGTGCAAAATAAATCCTTCTTTTGAATATCCCCAGCCACATACCTTCAGGTCATACTCCCTCTGATTTACATAAAACTACGCCTAAGTGAGAATGAAAAGGATTATCTGATCGAAAAACATGTAAACTCTTTAATTTCTCCCTGTGCTGCAAGAAAAATGGCAACTTGGCTCCATCTGTAAAGAGCAATAGCATGTGCCTCAATTACTGCTTTTCACATGTATTTCTATTAGTTTTAAAACGCTTTACCTGAGGCTTTTCTTCTGCCCCATTTTTTGGGTTTTTCCCCCCTCAATATGGATGAAGATCTAGGACGCTTGGGTTCTTAATCTACCTTCCCAAGTGAGTTACAGTATAGCCTCTAGCAACCAGTTAATTTCCTCCCACTGAAGTGCAGCAGTCAGAAATACCCACTGAGACCTCTGAGAGTATATTTGATATTTCTGCTTAATTATTATTGGTGAAGGATTTGAGATTCTCTAACAAAAACTTCAATCACAGACAATATGTTGTAATTTAATTTGAAACTCTTATCCTGTCTTGTTCTGCTTTCAGAAGGGCGTGTAGGAATCAAACTTTGTATTAAGTAACACTTTTTGTGAGATAAATAATGAAGAACTGTGAATAAAAGTGGAACATTACAGATTCCATTCAGATGAGGTCAAATGGCCAATTCTATAAGAAGTAAAGGAATTTAACTCACCATAAGCCTATTTATTGCAAAGAGAGAAAATGTTACCTTCTTGCCTACTATTTATGGCATTACTTTAATAAGATACTATATATATATATTTTTTTTTTTTTGCGGTATGCGGGCCTCTCACTGCTGTGGCCTCCCCCGTTGCGGAGCACAGGCTCCGGACGCGCAGGCTCCGGACGCGCAGGCTCAGCGGCCATGGCTCACGGGCCCAGCCGCTCCGCGGCATATGGGATCCTCCCAGACCGGGGCACGAACCCGTATCCCCTGCATCGGCAGGCGGACTCTCAACCACTTGCGCCACCAGGGAGGCCCCAAGATACTATATTTTAAACTGGACTTTTCTTACCTCCATTTATTATTGAGGTTTTGTTTAGTGTATAAATTATTTCACTTGGGGCCTCTGAATGTTGTGTAACAATAGATATGCAGAGACTGGAAAATGCAGTTATTTTTTTCCTTCTAGGGATCCAATAAAAATACAATAAAGAATTTCAATTTTTACATAACAGCCACTATCTGTGGCAGCATTTGGAAAGGTTATTGGGTGTCCTGATCTCATTTTAGAGAAGACATATTTTAGTCATGATTTGCATAGAACATGGTATTTGAAGACCATTAATAAATCCTCAGTTCTATCTGTAAACAGAAAGTTAGAATAAAGCAGATTGAGCTGCATACAATATGTTGTTCTTAACAACCACCACCCCTCCAAAAAAAATTCACTATGACTGATCATTGATTTCTTAACCATAGGAGAAGGCCTTATTTTAAAATAGGGAGAACCAATAAGTATAAACAAGCTGTGATATGAGGGGTATTTGAAAAGCCCTTATTTCTAAAAATATGTCCCAATGATAGTGTACACTGTCAGAAATGCTTCCACAAGTAACGGCTTTCTTAGGTGTCTTTTCTTAGCTTATTTATCCTTATTTGTTTTTTAAATTAAAATATGAAATATTATTGACTTTAATTGGCCAAATCTTGAAGGTGGATTTTGTGGCTGTCTTGGGAGCTGAATAGATAGGAATAATACTTGTCTGCTTTTGGATGAAGAACCCTTGAAAGGTAAATGAGTACTTGTGTGTGAGTGGAGGAAAAAAGGCAAATGTCTCCTTCTCAGCAGTTCTTAGGAGCTATTCTGTTCATAGGATTATGTGTGTCCTGCTAATACTATTAAGTTTCTTCAAGGTGTTTATTCCTTTGGCAAATACTTTGATGACACTGAGCTCTGTATATATTGAAAATATGGTGGTCTGGTGGCCACTATCTTCCCCTAATTTGTAGTCCAAGGCTTATTTATTTTACTTTTAGGCTTCCTCTCTCTTTATGAACCAAATTACAATCAGTTCCTTAACAGGATAAGTTTTATGACAAGGTTTGTTCTACTCATAGAGACAAGATAGTTCGATGTTACAGCTCTTCAGAACAGACTGCCTTGGATTAAAAAAAAAATGGCACTTTTGTTTTCTGTGTGACCTTGATAAGTTATTTTTTCTCCTTATCCAAAAATGAAATGAAATGAAATGAGGGTGATAATACTATCTACCTAAATGGTTGTTGGTAAGATTAGATTGTGTGTGCGTGCATGTGTTATCAACTAGGTTATAATCTGGCTCACAGTTAGGGCTAAATAAGTATCATTATTGTTTATTACTATTTACTCAACAAATATTCATTAAGTACCTATTACGTGTCATGTAGTGTCCTTGGCACTAAGGGAACAACAGCAAAACAAAACAAAACAAATAATATATCTACATAAAACTTAACACCTTGAATTATAAGACTTAGCTATTATCATTGCCCATTATTCCTTAAAGTAAGGAAAGAAGGCTCTTCTCCATTGTCAAACTGGCTAAAGAATACAAATGGTAGAGAAGGTCATAAAACTGCTTTAGGAGATTTATTTTATTCATTTTAATACATGTGTGACCAATAGCTAAAACAAAATAGCTAAAATAGTTAGGAATAAGAGTTTGCCACAGACTGGCTCTAAATAAGTGTACATTGTTGCCTACTGCTTTTCAGATCATTTGTCAGTAGTTCCCACTGGGTCGTTGACATACTTTACTTTTTCATCGTGACAACAAATCTCCTTAAATCCTGACAGAACACATATAATCATTTGGCATTGTTTCCAGCAGTCAATCTAATGGGAGTTTATCCATTCTACTGAAACAGGAAGAGGCCTTTAATAATTATACAATCAAAAAAACAATGAAGGGCTTCCCTGGTGGCACAGTGGTTGAGAGTCTGCCTGCCAATGCAGGGGACACGGGTTCGTGCCCCGGTCCGGGAAGATCCCACATGCCACGGAGCGGCTGGGCCCATGAGCCATGGCCACTGAGCCTGCACGTCCACAGCCTGTGCTCCGCAACGGGAGAGGCCACAACAGTGAGAGGCCCGCGTACCACAAAAATAATAATAATAATAAAAAAAATAACAATGAAGATCAAATAAGTCCAGTAAAGTTTTACTAATATTTTATAGAAAGAAATAATGCCTTTTAAAATATTACAATATACTTATTGCTTGGAAATTGCTTCAACTTTTTTTCATGGCTTTTCCCACATCTTTCTTCAGCAGAACCAGAGAATAACTTTGGATAATTTGCCTACTCTTTCAACTACTCTTCTTCAGGCAACAGATTGATTGGTTTCGTTAACCTTCCTTAATAGGTTAGGAGGAGGAAGCATACTTTTGAAAAATTATTGGATTAGATGACCTATTTGGCAAAACAAAAGAATTATAGAATTTTAAAGTGGAAAGGGATAATACTGATCATCAAAAACAGCAGCGTTCAGAATTTATTTTTAAGCTGTATAATTCTTTCTTCAAATAAAAGATATGCAAAAGTCCCAAATGTAAAACAGATAAAAAGAGAGGTGCTCTGATTGAAATGAGGTGCAAGCTCTGGAGCTCAACTCCTGTGGTAATGACAATGGAATTCATTCCAAGTCAATAAGCCCAGGTTTAAATTTCCCTGACCAAATTCAGGTCCTGGATTTCACATTTAAAGAAATTTTGTTCTGAAGAGGAAAATATATTTGTGTAAGGTCAGAGAGCAAGTACAATGCCAAGAGAAGAACCAAAGTCTGCAGATGGCTACTCAAGTTTTCTTTTTTTCTTTATATTAGGAAATAGTATTTTGCATTGTAATTAAATTGAAGGTTAAGCCAGGTAATGCACTACTGTTCCAATGACAAGGTCACATTTTAAGTAGCACATGGGAGATATCGTTACAACCTCTTTGGAAAATAAAATCTTCCTCAATACTTCTGACCACGAGAGTTCACATTTCTTCAACATGAAAAATACACTAATTCCCTCCCATGCATATCCAACTTTCATCCCATTATGCATCAGTTTAAAGTCCATGATCTCATCAAAACATGGGTCAGATGCGTAAAAAAGCTCCTCAGATACAGCTTTTGGGACACTGTTCCTCTTGATCTGAACACTAATGAATCAAGCAGACAAATTATCTTAACCACTGTACCCAACAAACAATAATGGGACAGCATACAGTAAACTGCTATAGACACTCATGTTCATAAAGGGTGGGAAATGGGAGGCACAAAGCAACCAGAGATCCATAAGAATTCAGAAATACAGCCAGGCAACATGCTGCTAGTTCCTTGATTAGGGCTCAGTTCTACTCTCTAGGAATAATTCTGCACAGCTCTCGGTTTCATCTTCTAGCCTTTTGTCTGTTCTCTGAGCCATCATTTCTTTTCCATAAGAAATGGCTGACTTTTGCAGCAGACTAGTTTTTTTCAGATGGCTTCTTATAGAAATAAGTAGTTCAAGGATCTAAAGACCTTTTTATTTTGTATTGTTTGTATTTTTAGTCTACGGTGACACTGTTTTCTCATCCTCTTCAAAATGTTTGGATCCCTATGAGTCTTACTGGAGCTTGGTCCATTACATAAAAGCCACAACCCTCCTTCCTTGACATAAGCCCCTCTCTACTTGAGGCATCTTGTGAAATTGTTGTAGGGCATTACCTAGGAGTCTCTGAAACCCAATTTGAGATGCATGTCTTTGAAATTCTAAAAGAGCTTTTTGCTTACTTGAAAGAGTACCTGTCACGTATATCTCTGAGGTCTTAAAGAGATTCTCTGCAGTCTTACCTTGACTTAATTTTTTTATTCAAACAGAAAGTCATAAGAATTATAATCAACCTCATCAGTTCACTCAGTCTCATGTAATTATTTTTTTTTCCATCTTGATCTTTTGTTAGCACTTTTATGAATTCATCAGTTTTCCATTAGCGTTCTGAAAATGCTTATTCATTCAGTTCAGCAGTATAGTCATTTACCAGAAACCTGTACTTGTCAGTCTTTTCCATGAATTTCTTTAAGATGAAACCCTTTTATAGGAACATATTTGCAAAAGCATTACAGTACACACAGAACTGTCTGTAAATGACAAAAGACTTAAAAATGACCATGGTTAAAGATTTGATGAAAGTTCATAATAATGCAATTGACAAGGAAATTTAGTTATTTCTGAGGTATACATTTAAAAGTAATAACTAGAATTATGATTTATAACATTATACTAGAACATATAAGATTTTTAGAAATTTCATGTAATGTCTGAAACATATATATTAACATATTTCCATACAAATAACCCAAAGAAAGTTTAGTATTAGTTGTTTTTGTTTGTTTCTTTTTTCATACTGCAGGTTCTTATTAATCATCAATTTTATACACATCAGTGTATACATGTCAATCCCAATCACCCAGTTCAGCACACCACCATCCCCACCCCACTGTGGTTTTCCCCCCATGGTGTCCATACGTTTATTCTCTACATCTGTGTCTCAACTTCTGCCCTGCAAACCGGTTCATCTGTACCATTTTTCTGGGTTCCACTTACATGTGTTAATATACAATATTTGTTTTCTCTTTCTGACTTACTTCATTCTGTATGACAGTCTCTAGGTCCATCCACGTCTCAACAAATGACTCAATTTCATTCCTTTTTATGGCTGAGTAATATTCCATTGTATATATGTACCATATCTTCTTTATCCATTCGTCTGTCGATGGGCATTTAGGTTGCTTCTGTGACCTGGCTATTGTAAACAGTGCTGCAATGAACATTGGGGTGCATGTGTCTTTTTGAAATATGGTTTTCTCTGGGTATATGCCCAGTAGTGGGATTGCTGGATCATATGGTAATTCTATTATTAGTTTTTTAAGGAACCTCCATACTGTTCTCCATAGTGGCTCTATCAATTTACATTCCCACCAACAGAGTAAGAGGGTTCCCCTTTCTTCACACCCTCTCCAGCATTTGTTGTTTGTAGATTTTCTGATGATGCCCATTCTAACTGGTGTGAGGTGATACCTCATTGTAGTTTTTATTTGCATTTCTCTAATAATTAGTGATGTTGAGCAGCTTTTCATGTGCTTCTTGGCCATCGGTATGTCTTCTTTGGAGAAATGTCTATTTAGGTCTTCTGCCCATTTTTGGATTGGGTTGTTTGTTTCTTTAATATTGAGCTGCATGAGCTGTTTATATATTTTGGAGATTAATCCTCTGTCTGTTGATTCGTTTGCAAATATTTTTGCCCATTCTGAGGATTGTCTTTTCATCTTGTTTATGGTTTCCTTTGCTGTGCAAAACCTTTGAAGTTTCATTAGGTCCCATTTGTTTATTTTTGTTTTTATTTCCATTACTCTAGGACGTGGATCAAAAAAGATCTTGCTGTGATTTATGGCAGAGAGTGTTCTTCCTATGTTTTCCTCTAAGAGTTTTATAGTGTTTGGTCTTACATTTAGGTCTCGAATCCATTTTGAGTTTATTTTTGTGTATGGTGTTAGGGAGTGTTCTAATTTCATTCTTTTAATGTAGATGTCCAGTTTTCCCAGCACCACTTATTGAAGAGGCTGTCTTTTCTCCATTGTATATCTTTGCCTCCTTTGTCATAGATTAGTTGATCATAGGTGCGTGGGCTTATCTCTGGGCTTTCTATCTTGTTCCATTGATCTATGTTTCTGTTTTTGTGCCAGTACCATATTGTCTCGATTACTGTAGCTTTTTAGTATAGTCTGAAGTCAGGGAGTCTGATTCCTCCAGCTCCGTTTTTTTCCCTCAAGATTGCCTTGGCTATTCTGGGTCCTTTGTGTCTCCATACAAATTTTAAGATGATTTGTTCTAGTTCCGTAAAAAATGCCATTGGTAATTTGATAGGGATTGCATTGAATCTGTAGATTGCTTTGTGTAGTATAGTAATTTTCAACAATATTGATTCTTCCAATCCCAGAGCATGGTATATCTCTCCATCTGTTGGTATCAACTTTAATTTATTTCATCAGTGTCTTATAGTTTTCTGCATACAGGTCTTTTGTCTCCCTAGGTAGGTTTATTCCTAGGTATTTTATCATTTTTTTTGCAATGGTAAATGGGAGTGTTTCCTTAATTTCTCTTTCAGATTTTTCATCATTAGTGTATAGGAATGTAACAGATTTCTGTGCATTAATTTTGTATCCTGCAACTTTACCAAATTCATTTATTAGCTCTAGTAGTTATCTCATGGCATTTTTAGGATTCTCTTTGTATAGTATCATGTCATCTGCAAACAGTGACAGTTTTACTTCTTCTTTTCCAATTTGGATTCCTTTTATTTCTTTTTCTTCCCTGATTGCCATGGCTAGGACTTCCAAAACTATGTTGAATAATAGTGGTGAGAGTGGACATCCTTGTCTTGTTCCTGATCTTAGAGGAAATTCTTTCAGTTTTTCACCATTGAGAATGATGTTTGCTGTGGGTTTGTCATATATGGGCTTTATTATATTGAGGTAGGTTCCCTCTATGCCCACTTTCTGGAGAGTTTTTTATCATAAATGGGTGTTGAATTTTGTCAAAAGCTTTTTCTGTCTCTAGTGAGATGATCATATGGTTTTTATTCTTCACTTTGTTAATATGGTGTATCACATTGATTTGCATATATTGAAGAATCCTTGCATCCCTGGGATAAATCCCACTTGATCGTGGTGTATGATCCTTTTAATGTATTGTTGGATTCTGTTTGCTAGTATTTTGCTGAGGATTTTTGCATCTATATTCACCAGTGATAATGGTCTTTAATTTTCTTTTTTTGTAGTACATCTGCCTGGTTTAGGTATCAGGGTGATGGTGGCCTCATAGAATGAGTTTGGGAATGTTCCTTCCTCTGCAATTTTTTGGAAGAGTTTGAGAAGGATAGGTGTTAGCTCTTCTCTAAATGGTGGATAGAATTCATCTGTGAAGCCATCTGGTCCTGGACTTTTGTTTGTTGTAAGATTTTTTTTTTTTTTGCAGTACGCAGGCCTGTCACTCTTGTGGCCTCTCCCATTGCGGAGCACAGGCTCCGGACATGCAGGCTCAGCGGCCATGGCTCACGGGCCCAGCTGCTCTGCAGTATGTGGGATCCTCCCAGACTGGGGCACGAACCCGTGTCCCCTGCATCGGCAGGCGGACTCTCAACCACTGCGCCACTAGGGAAGCCCTGTTGGAAGATTTTTAATCACAGTCTCAATTTCATTACTTGTGATTGGTCTGTTCATGTTTTCTGTTTCTTCCTGGTTCAGTCTTGGAAGGTTATACCTTTCTAAGAATTTGTCCATTTCTTCCAGGTTGTCCATTTTATTGGCATAGAGGTGCTTGCAGTAGCCTCTTAGGATTCTTAGTATTTCTGCAGTGCCTGTTGTAACTTCTCCTTCTTCATTTCTAATTTTATTGATTTGAGTCCTCTCCCTCTTTTTCTTGATGAGTTTGGCTAATGGTTTATCAATTTTGTTTATCTTCTCAAAGAACCATCTTTTGGTTTTATTGATCTTTGCTATTGTTTTCTTTGTTTCCATTTCATTTATTTCTGCTCTGATCTTTATGCTTTATTTCCTTCTGCTAACTTTGGGTTTTGTTTGTTCTTCTTTCTCTAGTTCCTTTAGGTGTAAGGTTAGATTGTTTACTTGAGATTTTTCTTGTTTCTTGACCTAGGCTTGTATAGCTATAAACTTCCCTCTTAGAACTGCTTTTGCTGCATCCCATAGGTTTTGGATCATTGTGTTTTCATTGTCATGTGTCTCTAGGTTTTTTTTAAATTTTCTCTTTGATTTCTTCAGTGATTTCTTGGTTATTTAGTAACGTATTGTTTAGCCTTCATGTGTTTGTGCTTTTTACATTTTCTTCCTTGTAATTCATTTCTAATCTCATAGCGTTGTGGTCAGAAAAGATGCTTGATATGATTTCAATTTTCTTAAATTTACTGAGGCTTGATTTGTGATCCAAGATGTGATGTATCCTGGAGAATTCCATGCGCAATTGAAAGTGTAATCTGCTTTTTTTGGATGGAATGTCCTATAAATATCGATTAAATCAATCTGGCCTTGACTTAATTTTTAAATGATGTTTTTTTCTGAGAGCATCCTAGGTTTAATATCTACTCAGAAGTTTATTTATTAAATAAGCATCTTTTGGCATGTAAAGATATTAAAAATAAGGAACAGTTTTATTTTCAAACCTGCCAAGTGCTTGCTCCTTTATATATAACAATTTTTTCTTTAGCTTGATTTTTTTTCTTTTTTTTCAGTTTTATTGAAGTATAATTGACAAATACAATTGTAATATATTTAAAGTATACAATATGATGATTTGATATACATAACATTGTTAAAGGATTCCCAGAATTGAGTTATTAACACAACCATCACCTCACATATTTACCTTTTTTGGTGTGTATGAAAACAAAGTTTTACTCTCTTAGCAAATTTCAATTATACAATACAGTATCATCCACCATAATCACCATGTTATGTATTAGATACTTAGACATTATTCATCCTATAACTGAAACTCCATACCCTTTTACTAACCTATTCTATTTCCCCCATCTCCCACCACTGGGCAACCATTCTACTCTGTTTCTATGAGTTCCACTTTTTTGTTTTAGAGTCCACATAAAAGTGTTATCATGTAGTATTTTCCTTGCTTATTTTTCGGGCTTATTTCACCTGGCATTATGCCCTTAAGGCCCATCCATGTTGTTGCAAATGGAAAGGTTTACTTTTTTTTGAAGACTGAATAATATTCAGTTGCGTATGTATGTTTGTGTATATATATATATATATATATATATATGTCATCTGTTGATGGACAAAGTTGTTCCCATACCTTGAATATTGTGAAGAATGATGCAATGATTATGGCAGTGCAGATATATGTTCAACATAATTATTCTGCTCCCTTTGGATGCATACCCAGAAGTGGATCATATGGTAGTTCTATTTCAACTTCTTGAAGAATCTCTATACTCTATACAGTGACTGTACCAGTTAAAACCAGCTCTGTACAAGGGTTCCGTTTTCTCCACATCCTTCCCAACACTTTTTATCTCTTGTCTTTTTGATAGTAGCCATCCTAATAGGTGTGACATAATATTTCATTGTGATTTTGATTTATAATTACCTGATGATGTCAAGGAGATTATCTCCTATGTTTTCTTCTAGGAGTTTTACAGTTTCACGTCTTACATTCAAGTCTTTAATCCAATAAAAATATTTTTGTGTGTGTGTATATGTGTAATACAGGGATCCATTTCCATTCTTTTGCACATGGATATCCAGTTTTCCCAATATCACTTATTGATGAGATTATCCTTCCCCCATTGTATATTCTTGGCCAACTTTGTCAAAAATTAATTGACTATATATGCATGGATTCATTTCTGGGTTCTCAAGTCTGTTCCACTGATCTATGTGTCTGTTTTTATGCCCATACTTTACTAATTAGATTACCATAGCTTTGCAATCTACTTTGAAATCAGGAAATGTGATGCCTTCAGTTTTATTTTCTTCTGCAAGATTGCTTTGACTATTCGAGGTCTTTAGTGGTTCTATATGAAATTTAGGATTTTTCTTCTAGTTCTGTGAATAATACCATTGGAATTTTGATAGGGGTTGCATTGAAAATGTATTTACTCAACTGCCTGATGTGTAGGAGTCACTAAACTAGCATCTGGGTTTCTCTCAGAGGGAACTAATCTGTGTGTAGCTCTACATTTGTGCAACCCTTAGGAAGAGGGAAATTCAGGAGATTTCAAGTCTCCATCTTTGTGACTTCACTACTCTTAAGCTTTTTTTTTCCTTTTTTCCCTCATTTTATTATCAGTAGCTAGAAGGTAAGCATGTCATGCAACATTTTACCTGGAAATCTCCTTAACTAAGTAATAGAATTCACTAGGTTTATTTTCTATTTTTCGTATTTTGACAGGTAATATTGTTGCTCAACTTTCTGCCACTACACAAGAGTCTTTTATCCTTCGTCATTTAACTGCATTTTCATCACTTTCCGGTGAGTCTTCAAAGACATTCTTCTCAGGGTTTAGACTCCTGCTAACAGTCTCAAAGACTTTCAGAGTCTGCTCACTATCCTTTCATAAAGGTTGTTTTAGGTTTTATTATAGCAGCATCCCCCTGTTCTGAATATAATAGATGCATATCAAGTCATCCCAAAGTTAGTGACATATAACAACAACAATCATTTATTATTATTATTTCTTATGGCATTGGGAACCAACTCTGCTTAGGCTAGGTAGTTCTCCTTAGGCGTTTCTCATGAAGTTGTAACCAGACAATGGCTGGATCTGGAATCATCTCTAAGGCTTTCTTACATATCCTACAGTGATACTTGATGATGGCTGTTGCCTGGAATCTCAGCCTCATCTTTCCTTGTGGCCTAGGCTTTCTTGCAGTATAGTGACTGGATTCCAAAAGCAGTTCCATGGGAAAGAAACAGACAGAAGTCTTATTGCCTTTTATAAACTAGCCTCAGAAATCACATAACATCACTTCCACTATATTCTATAAGCCAAGGCTATAACAACATTCCAGCCAGATTCAAGGGGAAAGTATATCAGCTCCTTTTCTAGATGGGGATGTGGTAAGGTCACACATAAGAAGTCCATGAACAACAGGAGATAGTGTTACACAGGTCTTTGGAAAAATATAATCTGCCACAACCATATACCACAAATTGTCAACTATAATGTATCACATAACAATAAAAAAACATAAGGAAACATTAGAATAGTGATATGAAATTATTTCATATTATATTCATAAAACAGCTTAATGTATTTATTAAAAATTAAAAATTAAATATTTGCCACACAGGAATACTTGAAAAAATTGACAATCTCATTGGTCTGGTGTTTGAAAATAGACAGATCTAACAAAATGTATGATAGTTGCTGCTGGGAGAAAGTAAATATTTCACAATAAATGAGACGAGACATATTCAGTAGGACAAATAAATATTTCACATAGTCTTGAAGAGATAAAACAGCCTGAATATGAAAAGAATAACTTCCGTACTAAACTCTAAGATACATTAATGGGATAAAACATAATTTCTGAAAAACTAAATTTTCTGCCTCTTAACTCTTTGCTTAAAAGGTCTTCCTCTTTTCTTCCAGATATTTTATTGTAAGACAAAGCATATTAAAATAAAGTAAAACCTAATTACTTTAAATGTTGTAGCTGTTTGGGGGCAGCAACTCAACCTGCTTTCAAATACAGATTGGAAAAATTCTCTCACCCTTTCTTATGGGAGAGGATAATGGGGCTAGATTAACGGGTTTCAAACTATTAGAGTTTTAAGGCTGTTGGCATCACAAATCAGGAATCACTTAAGGCATAATTATATGAGGTTTGAGTAGGTGGCCGTCTTAGAGAATATCTTTTCTTAGCCCTTTCCTTTTATGAAGTCAAACATACCTCTCATATTAGCTCTACCTGTATATCTCTCCCTTGCTGTTCCCTTGCATTTAGGCCTTTAAAGAATTCCACAAAAGGAAAAATATTTATTGCATGTCTAGTATGTGCAAGGGACTATGCAGGTCATTTATTTTTTTCCTCATGGCCCCCTCTGGTATAAGTGTTCTCATCACCATTTTGTCTTAGAGTTTGTCTGCTTGTTTGATTGTTGCTTGATTTTATTTGAAAATTACTTTTGTGAATTACTACAGGCATGTAAATTCATAGAAAAATATATAATGAACACCTGTGTACCTATCACCTAGCTTAAATGAAATAATACAAATAAAATTTAAATCCTCTGTGTAGCTTTTCATGATCCCATTTCTCTCATTCTCATCTAAGAAGTAATTACTATTAATTTATCACTCCTACACTTAAAACTATTTTATATGCGTTTGCATATTTTTAAATGTAAAAGATGTTATCATGCTTTCTGCAAAATTTTTCCCCTAAAATTATGTTTTAAATTTTATCCATGTTTATGCGGGAGGGTTTTATTCATTTTAATTTTACTTCTGTATAAGTTTATAAGACTAATGATATTTATTCACTCTTTTATTTTGATAGATATTTATATCATTAAAAATTTTTCATCAGTACAAATTTTGTTGCAACAAGTATTTTAGCTATCTTTTATTGGCTTCTGCTATTCTCTCAAAATAGAAATCAAAATTTTTTGGGTTAAATCTACATTTACTCTGCACATTATGATGAATATAAAAAATACTATTTATTACTAAACCACATAGTGTTCTGTGATTAGTTTTTTCTTCTTTTGCTACTTTTTTTCCCTCATGTTACTGTGGGATGAGGAGGTGTGAGGCAGGATAAGTCTGTTTCTCAGTCTTTTAAGTATTTTATTAAATTAAGAAGGATGTGTTTTAGAAGAATATAAATAGCACGTTGATAAAAAATGACTTATTAATGAAAGAAAAATCTGTGTCAAAGAGAAGGAAAAGAGAAAGATGAGAGAGAAGAGTAACATCTTGAATACTATACACTATTTATTCAAACATATTCATATACATTTGCATTTTATCTACTGAATACTTGATAACCTCTACTTGAATATTTCTAATATAAAATAAAATAAACTCCCCTAATATCTTCCTCTAACTACCTACCCACTCTCTTTGCTTCCCTTCTGTGGTAGGGAGAACAATGGCCTCCAAATAAGTACATCTCCTAATCCCTGGAACCAGTAAATGTGTTACCTTACAATGCAAAGGCATTCAAAACAAAGACTGCAGACGTGATTAATGGTATGGCCCTTGAAATAGGGAGATTATTCTGGATTATTCAGGTGGGCCCAGTCTAATTATATGAGCCCTTAAAATTCAAGAACCTTTTCTGGCTGGGTTATATTAGAGAGAGATGTGATAATGATAAAGGGTCAGAGAGAGATTTGATGCTGCTAGTATTGCAGAGACTCAATGTTGCTTGCTCATGGGGCTATGAGCCAAAGAACGTGATATCCTTTAGAACTGGGAAAGACAAGGAAACCAATTCTTCTCCAGAGTCTCCAGAATGGAACAGTGCTGTCTATACCTTGGTATTAGCCCAGTGAGATCTGTGCTGGCTTTCTGACTTATAGAACTCTGAAATAATAAATCTGTATTATTTATGCTGCTTAATTTGCTACAGCAGTATAAAAAACTAGTACACCTTCAGAACTAAATTTCTTGAAAGAGGCATCTCTTGTTGCTGTCAACATTAACTTACATTGACTTTTCTCATTATCCTACTTCTACTAGGCTTATTTCCTCATCATTCTATT
The DNA here is from genome assembly GCF_025265405.1 of Mesoplodon densirostris. NCBI lineage: Eukaryota > Metazoa > Chordata > Mammalia > Artiodactyla > Ziphiidae > Mesoplodon > Mesoplodon densirostris. Next base: position 42,789,238 of record NC_082674.1, read on the forward strand.
AATTTGTTATCAAAGACATATTTAATTTGTCTCCTATATCTAATGATCATTTTTCTATTGTTATCTTAACTGCTCCCTTAGCGTTATTTGATTCAGCTTATCAATTTTCCCTTATTGAAACACTGTATTATTTTGAATTTAGCAGAAAAATCACTCACAGGGTTTTCTTCCTCCTACTCTCCTTACATGGTTTTACTAATCCATTTCCATGTCTATAAATACAACATATACTATTTACCTCATCAAACTTCAATAACTAATTGTCTATTTATCCTTTTCACTTGGATATCCAATATTTCAAACATAAGGCTGAAATGAAATTCCTAATTTTTGTGCCAAACCTTCTCTTCTCACCAATTCAGTTGCTCAAGCCAATGCCTAGGAATTGTCTTAGATTTGTATTTCACTAAACCCTTCACATTCACTCCTTTGGAAAATACTGTCTACCCTACTTCTAATCTGTCCACTTCTCTGTTACCTTTACTACTGCTCTATCTCAAATCATTACCGTCTTGTGCCTGGACATCACAAATTCTCCTGATAGGTCTACTTGCTTCTGCTCTTTCCACTTCCTTCTCCACATGAAAATTCCATTCACTACATAGTTGCCAAAGTGATTTTTAAAAAATGTAAACATATAACATATCTAGAGAAAATAAATGGCTATCTTTACTTGTAGGAAAGTGGATGTTAAGTGGATTTAATGTTTAAAAGTATTTCCTAGGGTGCTACCTTTAATGAAAACAATCATATTTCTTATAAAAATTAAATCTCCTTACTATATTTGAATATGCTTGCATCATAATTACTTTGGCATTATGGATGAAGTGATTCTGAATAGAGTATACTTGTGCATTTGTAACCATGACCAAGGTGGTATGTGCCACAGAATAACAGGTAACATTACTTTAAAAAGTATTTTCTTGCCATAAGATAAAATATCTCACTTTTCAAGTTGCTTCACCTATATGTTAATTAGTTTCTTTAAAATATAACAAATATTCAGGAGATTTCACACATTCTCACACAAAGATTCCTTAACTTAGAATGAAATCTAAATTGCTTTTCAGACTCAGTGATACTTCTGTAGATGTTAATAAAATGCCTCATATCTACGAATAGAAGTTTCTCTCCTCAATACCTTTTCTATTACAAGATATTTAATAAAATGGGAGCACTTATTGTCAAAGAAATTTAATTATTTTTTAGTGTATCATGCAATTTACTAGCTTGCCAACATCAGACAAGGCCAAATAGTATGTGAAAGTGCTGAGGAATTTGATTACAAGTTGTTGAATGTAGAAAGAGGATGTCCTGGAAAATAAAAGATGTAATTATCAGTTTGCCCTTTCTTACCTCATAAATCACTAATTGCAAAGTACAAAATTGAAATATAATGGGATCAGGCAATTGTCAGTTTCTATAAATACATGTTGAAGGCCTGGCACATATGAGTTTTAAATCCTCGACCCAAAACTCATGGAGACGTAGCAGCTCCCTACTCCGTCCCAGACTGTGTTTTTTACAACCATATAGATTTGGCAAATTTATTCCTTTTGTCACCCATCTCTTATCTCCCCATCTCATATTTAAAATTTCTAATTTGGCATTTGTGTGATTAGTGACTATGATGGATGAGCTGGGTAGTGGCACATCCAATACAACAAAATTTCAAGAAGACAGATAAAAATTCTGGTAAAAGTGCTTTCTGAAATTCACAGAGCTGATGGTAGTATAAACTAGTAGAATTATTTTGGGAAGCAATCTGTTATTCAGGAATATTACCCAGATTTCACAATTATTGATTCATTACTAATTTTGTTTTCTCTATGTCTATCCATTTTTTTTCTGCCATTGGATTATTTTTAAGCAAATTTCAAACATATCAATCATCTATTAAATTCAATACATTCTAAGACATGGATTGTACTTTTAAAAAAAACTGCAACAGTCATTATCCCACTCAGAAATCAACATAAATTCTTTAATAGCCTTATACAAACAGTAAGTGTCCACATTTTCCTGATTGGCTTATAAATCTCCTCTACCTCCTCCTCCCTTTCCTCTTTTTCTTCTTTTTTAAAAAATATTCATTGAAACTGTTTGATGTGCCTCGTAAATCTCTTTTAATCTATATTAACATTTGTCCTCTGTCTCTCGGGAGTGGAATATGCACAACTGCTTCTGTGTTTGTTTGCTTGTTCTTCCATTTACCTAATTACAAACTACATGAATTGATTTTATCTTTAAAAATAAATACAATATATTAAATAAAAACAAATTGCAATTTGACTAAAACTTCCAGTTTAACTAAAAATAGAACAATCAAGTTTGAAAAGCAAAATATTTGGCATTATTGAATTAAAGAAATATGGCGATTACTGATTTTTAATATTTAATTTACTTCTTTGTTCTAAGTAATATAATATATAGTTAGGCTACTATACTCTCTTTTCTTCATCTCCCATGGTATGCATTGGCAACCCCTGAATTTCAGTAAGGTTTTCTTCCCTCTTCTTTTCTGTTTATCTACCACAATTAACTTTCCAAGTATCTACTAGTGTGTTTAAGAAATTTACTCTAATTAACTTGGGTCAGGGGGTGATGATGCACACTCCTCTGACATAGCCAGATATTGAGTTACCCACAATAATTCCATTTTCTAATAAGCAAGCTGGGTTAGAGATGGACCCTAAAGAGTGGAATACATTGACTAATAACTCATTTCCATTGTACTTTCCCAGTGTGTATTATCAGAGAAAAAGAGAGGTTTAGACTGGTTTATGAGGTGAATGCACACTTGCACATCCCATCCAAGAGCATAAGAAAAAACAAGGAGACACTCAATCTTTGCTAATGGTTTTCCATTGTTGCAGAGCTTCCATGTTACTACTATTCCCTACCTGTGGTGAGTGACTAGATCTTGAGCCCTAGCAAATTCTCTGTTCTAGATACCACAGTTATCTTTTTCTCCAACCTTCCATAATATAACACTCCTCTTTAGTCCACACTTTTACATGAAAATACTCCAGAGAGAGATTCTTTTACTATGAACTAACAAAAAATAAGTTCTTATTTTATACTTTCTGCTTATAGATGTTGTTGCTTTCACAATAGGCAAAATTAAACATGGTCAGAGTTTCCCCTTCATACCTTTCAGTTATTCACTTTTCTCAGAGATTCTGTAGATATTCAATGTCTCCAAACTGTCCAGCTCAGAGCTATCAAGGGTTCTGGTAATCTTCTTTCTCCTCTGCCATCAAACATTTTCTGTCCTGTCAAAAGGTACAAACTATCAGTTATATAATAAAAAGTCATGAGGATGTAATGTACAGTATGGTGACTACAGTTAATAATACCTTATTGTATGTTTTCAAGCTGCTAAGAGAATAATTCTTAAAAGTTCTCATCACAAGAAAAAAATATGTTGTAATTATGTATGGGGATGGATGTTAACTAGACATTGTGGTGATAATTTTGTAATATATACAAACATGGAATCATTGTGTTGTATACCTAAAAATAATGTTATGTCAGTTATACCTCAGTAAAATTATACACACACACACACACACACACACACACACACAGATAGATAGATAGATAGGTAGGTAGATAGATGGCTAGATAGATAATTCAAACTGAAAAAAATTCTGTTTCGTATCCATTTGTCTAACAGTTTATCTTTTTAATGTAACAAACTTCCATATTAAATGTGATGATTAGTGAATATATAAAAATCCACCATTTATTGAACATCTGCTATTTATCAGTTGCCGTTTTGTTGTGTAATTTACATTTTGTAACATTCGCAAAATCAATTCCTATAATCCTCACCATCTCTGAAGAGGACATTTACACTCTTTTACAGGTGAGAAAATGAAGGTACAGAGAGATCAGATAAATTGGCAAGGTTTACAAAAATAGGAAATGGTAGAGCTGGGTCCTGAAATCAGAAATGCTTGATTGCAAAGCCCATGATATTTTTCCATTTTTCATTTCCAGTCTTCCCTACTCCCAGAAAATATCATAGACTTTGGAGAAATCTGTCCGATTTTATCCATACATTCTTATATGGTATAAAATGTCTTATGTGTGCATGAATTTGGCAAGCAGAGAACTGCTGTTACAAATGCCAACCACAATTTCACAGGATATTTGTAGATTTGGTAAATGGCAAAATTTAGCACGTCTAGAAGGGAACTCAGTATCATGGTCTATCTTTTGACATTCAAACAAAAATAGAGAAGTGTATTTTTAGAATATAAACGTGTCCTTGCAATATGTTGCCAACAAAATCTACTTGAGTTTAGATTTTTAAATGCCCCATTGAAATTTAAAAATTGCCTTAGGAACTAGTCCTATGAAGACAAAGTTTGAACTTAACAGCTATTTGCTTAGCAGCAGTCACATATCTTCAATGGGAAATAGAGTATTAAATTCTTCTTTAGTATATGCGTCTAAAAGTAGGATTCATTTTTTCACAGCTACAAAGATTAAGTTGTATCCTTTGCTAAGTATGGAAATGTGACTAATTTAGTCAATGCTCTGTCTGCAAGCTAACTTTTTCTTCTGCATTATTAACAACTAGGATAAAAAAGCATATTAATAACAAAAACAACACAAGACAAAAACAATCCCTCCTTCTTGGTTGGCATCATGGTGAGAACAGGTGAAAGGTTACTGGATAACCATACATGGAAGGGCAGTGCCTTAATGCCCAAATATGAATTATGTAATTTAGTCTATAAAAGTATTCATCTGAATGTCCTGAAAAAAACAATGATGAGTTACATGGGAAAAGTGGAAAAATTTATTATTAAGTCTGTCTGCACTCATAAAGACCTTCCATCTAAACACTAAATATTTCAAATTGAGTTTTGACCTTTACTACACCTTTCACATAGGCTCCCTTTCTTTTACAAAATGCTACAGAGAATGGAAGTGTTGTCAATTAAGTAAAAAGAGTGTTTGCATCAACCTTTTCATGTGGGGAATTTAATGACATTTTAAGGTTAAAGTAAAAGTCAAACATTGATTTTTTTTTTAGTGTCCTCCCCTAATGCACCTAATGAATAGAGATTTCAATATAAACCTTTTAATCCATTTTAAACCTTCCACTATCAAAAGACGTCTTTTATTTTATTTTATTACCAAACTAAGATTCAGTGCAGAAAGAAATGCTGAGTCAAGAAGACCTAGGGAATTAAAATCTAGAAAATCCTGAAAATGATGTATTCTACAATATAGTTTAATTAGTTGAATCACATGTATGCATACACCTTTTAGAAATCAGGAGACTGGAAATTTGGAATTCAGGCCATATCAGATTGGATGCTGATAATTTTCTAGATCACTGAAAAGATGTTTAAATCTCTTTTACTTTACCTACAAGATATAAGTAGAGGATAATTATTTTTTCTATCCAATATTTGGTGTATTTTATAAAATCAGAGGGATTAATATAAGGAAGCATAACAGAAAAAAATGTGTGTACAAAGAGGCTGCTTACCCTGTGTTTGGTAAGCAGGGATCTGACACCTCATACTAGAAAATAAATAGCTGTGCGGTATCACAGCTTCGTATTTCACAGATAGTTTGTGTGGAGAAGGGAACTAGCAAGTTGCTTTGAACAAAATTCAGACCATATCAATCCCAACTCTCCAACACTCCATTAGAAATTAAAAAAATATCTTCACATAAGTTATACAAACTCATATTTCTTACATGTAATATAATCTGATTTTTTTCTTCAGAAAATTATGTTTATAATGATATTTTTGTAAATTCTTGGTAAGATCCATAGTGAGCAGGTAGAATCATATAAAGGTTTCTTAAACAATGGGCTTAATTCCACAACATTTATGAGAACTACTGGTCTTTTAAAGACAGAGTTAAATGCAATAAAAGCAAATATCTGTTTCACATTAATACTTCACATGATTGTTCTATGTCTAGACTCAGAGACAGGGTTGTTTTCTAAATGTGAATTCACACATGGCTTTGTCATGAGTTTACCATTCTGTACCTTCCGTTTTTCACATTTAGAATATGTTTATTTTGTCCAATTAACTTATGTTTCTAGTTCTAAAATTAAATGTCCTTTGTTTTAATTAAATGACCTTTGTTTTAATTAATCTCTTTTGTTAGAAAGCCAGATGTACTGGCTTTGTTTAAAACAAACAAACAAAACAAACCAAAAAGAATAATTTGTTGGGAAACTTTTTGGCACGGAACTCAGAAACTTATAGGAGAAGCAACAAAGTTACTTGATTTAAGATTTAGAAGAGAACTGGGAAGTGGTTCCAAAGGTTAGCTAAACTTATGTTCATGTGTGTGTATTTGTGTGTTTTCTTTCATCTTTAGTTGTTGTTCCAACTCTCTCACATTAGGGAGGGATGTAATTTCACTGACACCATAAAACTGAATTGCCCACCCAATTCTCTTAAAATGTTCTCTACTCCTGGCTTCATCAGCATTTGTGAAGCCTGGAAAGGACTAAGAGAGCTAAACATATCATGCCAGCCAAACTGAAGAACACAAGAGTATAAATTATTTACTCTGATAAAAAGGGAATTCTGATATGTTGAAGATCTCTAGACTTCCAGATAAATAAGGAGTAGACAGATCATTTTTAATACACTCCTTTGTTCATTCCCTTATTCACCGAATCATTCATCCAAGGAGGATTTACTGAACATCTACTATATAACTGACCATCACTAGGCACCAGTGAGAAAAAGATAAGTAGGCTGATCATTGGATGAAGGAGTTTTCTGATTGTTGAGAGGGACTAACAATTGCAATATGCAATTTATGCTGTGATGAGATAAATTCATGCTGGTATAGGAACATGAAGGAGAGACAACCTAATACATGAGAGGAGTAATCAACAAAGGCTTTCCAGAGGTGATACCTAAGCTGAGCCATGAATAGCAAATAGATGCTGGTCAATTCAGAAGGTTGGAGATGGGGAGTGGAGTGAAGTTAGGAGATGGAATGGTATATGTGAAAACCCTGGGAAGAGAGAGCCTGAAGTTGGGGAACTGAAGGTATTTCAGTAGAGTTGGAACACCCGTAGGGTAAGAGAAAAAGTTGTAATAAACAAGTTTAGTGTTAAGCAGGAATTTTGTTAAGGAGTTTAAAATTTATCCTCTAGGATATGGAAGGAGTTATCAAAGTTTTAATATGGAAATGGCTTTGCCAGATTGCATTTTAGAAAATGTTGTCTAAAGGAAATGGAGAGAATGGATAAGAGAAGAAATACTGTAGGGTAATGTGGTATTTCAGAGACCAGTGCAGGCATCAGAAGACGGAGAGTTGAAGGTCTAAATCAGTGTTTCTCAAAGTGTGGTTCCTGGACTACCAGCATTAGCATCATCTAGAAACTTGTTAGAAATGAATATTCTGAGACAATGCTTTGGGACAATGCCCCAGTACTCTCCTTCTTGCTGCAAGTAGTAAATCCTTCCTTCTCCCAATCTTTGTCTTGGTTGTGTCTGTTGACTCAACACCCAACAAGAGGTGAACCCAGTTTTCGAGTAACATGACCACACATAAAATTTCTTTCTAAAGATTTCCTTTTGGGCCTCCCTGGTGGCGCAGTGGTTGAGAGTCCGCCTGCCGATGCAGGGGATACGGGTTCGTGCCCCGGTCTGGGAGGGTCCCATATGCCGTGGAGCGGCTGGGCCCGTGAGCCATGGCCGCTGGGCCTGCACATCCGGAGCCTGTGCTCCGCAACGGGAGAGGCCACAACAGTGAGAGGCCCGCATACCGCAAAAAGAAAAAAAAAAAAAAAAAAAAAAGATTTCCTTTTTTTTTCACAAACCTTTTAAAACTTTCTGTTTCCATTTTAGTTTGTCCCTTTATTTTTTGTTTGTTTGTCAGATTGTTTGTTTTCCTATTAGAAATAACCAGCTTTGGGATGGAATCACTTTCTTTTTCCTTAACGAAATCATCTCCTTACCGTATACCTTTTCTTAGTCCCCAAAAATATCCTATTCCGATTATCATACCTGGCACCTTTAACCACACATATTAATTAGAATTATTAATCTTTTGAAACCCTTTTTTAGTAAAAATAAATAATTGTTTATACAATTATAAACTTATTTGCAAAATAAATGTACAAAATATATTAAAACAAAAAAGAAATGAATACTCTCAGGCCTCACCCCAGACATACTAAATCAGAAACCATGGAGATGGGGCCCACAAATCTGTGTTTCAAAAAGCCCTCCAGGTAATTCTAATGCAAACCAAAGTGTGAGAACCATTGGTACTATATTAAGTCAGCAGCAATTAGAATAGAGGACATGAATAGGATTAAGGCTCATTTAAATTGTAAAATTATTGCATGTGGAATACAAGAGAGCAAGGAGAAGGGAACATCTGGAATAACTTGTTTACAGGTCTGGTTTGGGCAACTTGTTAGATAGTGATTCCATTATGTGCCATTTCACAAGGTTTCTGGTTCTGATACAATGATGGATTAAGATAAAGTGAGTCCCATCCCCACCTGTCACCACTAAAAAGCTATGAAAAACCAAAATGGAATCAAGTTATTAATCCATAAAAACCTAATTGATGAGAAAGAGACATGACTGGCATTAATATTTGATTAATTTTAGACTTGTCTTTCTTTTTAAAAAGACTTTTTTTTTTCAAGAGTAGTTTTACATTCACAACAAAAATTAAGAGGAAGGTACTGAGATTTCCTGTGTATCCCCCAACTCCACACACGTATAGCCTCTCCCATTATCAACATCCTCCGTAAGCGTAGTATGTTTGTTATCACTGATGAATCTATACTGACACATCGCAATCAACCAAAGTCCATAGTTTATATTAGAGTTCACTCTTTGTATTACTCATTCTATAGGTTTGAACAAAGGTATAATGACATGTATCCAACATTATAGTATTATACAGACTATTTTCACTTCCCTCCAAATCTTGTATGCTCTGCCTAATCACCTCTCCTCCTCCACCTGCCAACAACTGGCAACCATTGATTTTTTTACTTTCTCCTCAGTTTTGCCTTTTGCAGGATGTCATATAGTCAGAATCGTATGGTATTTAGCCTTTTCAGATTGACTTCTTTCACTTATTAATATGCATTGAAAGTTCCTCCATATCTTTTTATGGCTTAATAGCTCATTTCTTTTTAGTGCTGAACAATATCCCACTGTCTGGAGGTGCCACTTTATCCTTTCACCTACTGAAGGACATCTTGGTTGCTTCCAATTTTTGGCAATTATGAATAAAACTGCTATAAACATCCATGTGCAGGCTTTTGCATGAACATACATTTTCAACTGCTTTGTGTAAATATTAATATTAGACTGCATGATAAAGGTGTATATGTTTCTGGGAGTTGGGGAGTGGGTCTAGCAAATCAGAGATCAGAATGAGGTGAGAAGGTACAAAAGAATAACCTCACTTAATTTGCTTTGCTAGCAAGCTTCTGCTCTAACCCCAAGATTATCATGAATGCAAACTAAGTTCAGAGTTTCTTCTTTACATAAATTTCCAAAGCACACAGAAAAGAGACTTATACATTACTCTTCAATCACTTCTTCTTAAACAAGTCAATAAAAGATCTGAAACAGGGGGACTGTGCCAAAGCTGTGGAAAAGTACAAAGAATCTTGAAATTGGAATCAAAAGACATATTTTGAAACCAAATCCTTTCATTAACTTGTTGTGAGATTATGAAACTTAATTCTCTTATCCTTACTGAATTCCATTTTTCTCACATGTATAATTGGGATAATAATTTTTTCACAACATTGTTATAAATGTTAAATAAGATCTTATATATAAATGACAGTGATTAACAGCAACAAATGGCCAGATGATAGGCCATTTTTAGTTAACTAACTAATAATTTTAACAGAGATTTAACATAGCTACTTTGGACAAGTTATACATTCCCCAAAATTTAGAGGGTGATGAAAGACAATTATCACTAAAATCATACTGAAATATCAGACTTGTGACTTGGGAGTTTACCATGATTTACAATCCTTGAGGGATAATGTGATTGAACGTTGAATGAAAAGTTGTATTAATTTGTTAATGCTTCTGTAACAAAATACCACAAATTTAGCAGCTTAAAACAACACAAATTTATTAGTTCAAAGTTTTGTAGGTCAGAAGTCTGGGTTTGGTGTGACTGGCTTCTCATCCAAAGGCTTGACTAAAGAAGAGTCTGTTTTAAAGCTCAGTCGGGTTGTTGGTATTTTTCAGTTCCTTATAAGTTGTAGAACTGAAGTCCCCATTTCCTCGTGGAATATCAGCCAGGGGATATTCTCAGCTTCTGGAGCCCAGCTGCATTTCTTGCCACATGGCTAACTCCATCTTCAATGTTGAATTTCTCTCACACTTCTCTTTTAAGGGTTCACCTGACTAGCTCAGATTCACCCAGAATAATCTCCCAATTTTAAAGTCAGTTGATTTGGGAACTCATAACATCTTCATAATCTCTTCATATTAGCACCTGGATAAGTATTTGGTTGAATAACTAGGTAAAGATGTATATGCATCAAGAGGAGGGAATCTTAAGGAACCAACTTAGAATTCTGCCTACCACAGGGTTATTCAATGTTCCCTACTGCTAGGGTACTCAATAAAGTAGCATTTGGAATGTTCTGCTTGATACAATCGCTTAAGCTGTTCACCATTTATACCACTTTTCTGTAAGGAAAGCCCCTTGTGCTTATCCTGCAACTGTCTTTGATGAGTACCAGTATCCAAATCCAAAGGAGTGTGACAATCCTGAGTCCAGACAAAAGTCCCAACACATATTCTAGAGACATATGTTTATACCCCTTAGCCTGGAGCTGAGATTCTTTCCCAAAATCCTGAGTGTTTTTCTCACACAACATTAAAAAAAAATTAGAGTTTTCTCTATTACACAGCTGGAGTCAGAAACTGGGTGAAATAAAATCAAGCACTCATAAATCAGAAGGATTTTTCTTAGAATCTAGATATTAGGTAAGGGCAGAGCAGAGAGACAAGTTCAGAAATGGTGGCTACCATATTTTTCCCTGGACTTATCATGAGGCATTAGAGTGTTCAGATTTAGGTAAGAAAAGGATTGTCACTTAGCCAGACATTAAAACAAGATTTAATATTAGTGACCATTCACTGTCTTCCTATGATAAATAACATAGGTGCTGCTCTAACAATGGTTTAGGAGAATGTTTGTCAAATTGGTGTCCATTATGCTATCTGGATCAGAATATCTGAAAATAATTCTTAAAATACAAATATCTTGGCCTTTTCAAAGAATTACCAAATCAGATTCTCTATGAATGGGCTTCAAGAATCAGTCTGCATTTCTAACAACTTTCCTAAATAATTCTAATCTCCACTGGTTTGGAGAAACTATTTCTAATTCATTTCAATTTATTTATCATAAAGTTTTACTACTTAAAATCCTACACAGAGAGTTAGAAAAATGGATTAAACCTCAGGGTTTAACTGCGAATCACCCTTCTTAGCTTGGAAGGTGTTCTAACAGTTTACTGTCCAGGTCTACTGCTAAATAATAGGTTCTGTTTTTGACTCACCTTAAGGTGATGTTATTATTAATAACATTTTGTTCCAGCAAAGATTTTATAAACCACTTAGACCAATTTTCTTATTTTACGGATAAGAAAAGTGAGGCCTAGAATGTTTAAATGACAAAGTCATTCTGATCTTTAGTGGGGAGATGATGACTTGCAAACAATGTTCAAGATTAGAACTCCAGTGATCTTTCTAGTGTATCATACTGCCTACATGTTTTATGTGAATCTAGCCAATACTGAAACACTCTCTGTAAAAAGCTATTAAAATTTAGGACAATCTCCTATAATCATGGTTTCATCTTGAAGGCAGATAACCACGACTTTTCAAAACTTTGATTCATTCCTGGAATGAATCCAGGAATCCAAGGACTTTTAAAAGAGATTAGTTGATAATATTGCATTTTGGTTTGTATCCAGTAAAATAAAATCAATATAAAGTGTATCATTTTTCTTTAGCACTTGAAATGTTCCATATGCCATCCTTAGTGTATTTAAATCTCATTTTATTTTATATGCAACTTTTAATAATTTAGATTGCACATGTCTAATGCTTTAGTTTTATTTGTGCTCCCATATTTCTAAGTAGATTTTGCTTACAGTTTAAATAATTTTTGAACTTCAAAGTTACTTGGTTTTATTTCACTGAATGGCAATGCTTCTGTTTTCACATCATCAATCTTTTATCCTGATATATAGCTCTATTATAGTGAAACATGCAATAATTCAGAAATTCACTGCATTGAAGTGTGATAAAGCATTCAAAAAAGTATCTCTTTTGTGATGAGTTGTGCTTTAAAAAGATTCTCCTAAAAACAGAGGCCTTCCATATTTATAAATAAATGACTGATAAAAATAATACCTTGAAAACATCTTTCCCACCCAGGTGATGTCATCCTAATACAATATCTCTCACTTTGAGTTTGAAAAGCATTGTGAAACTTTGAGCATTTAAAAATTCTGTGGATTCACAATTGAAAAAGGGAAGGAGCTGGAGGTGAGGTGGAGATAGAATCATATTGGTGAAGCCAACTCTGAACCCAGACACCCAGACTGCCCTCCAGTTTTTACTATACTCCAATATATTTGTCAGTTTATCTTGTTATATAGCAGGATTGTCACCAATCTCAGGTTCATGTTCACCAATGGTAGCAAGGTTTCTAAAATTAAGTATGTGTAGGAGATTAAAGGGTTATCACTCATTTCATATAATTGATTAACTGAATGAGACTATTTCCCTCTGGTTTTTGAGAAAATTTATTTTTGAGTTTTAACTGATGGCAGAGAATGGAGCAAGGAATTTTGGAATGAAAAGTATTTTGGGAGATTGACGTGTCTGGACAGTGTGACATAATTAGGGTCTTTGAACAATGTGTGGGGATGAGGAAACAATAGAAAACTCTTGGAGGGGTGTGTGTGTGTGTGTGTGTGTGTGTGCATGCACGCGCATGTGCAAGTGAGAGAGAGAGAGAGGATAATGGGAAGATGCTTGCCAGTTCTCTGGCTCTCAGCCCAGGCTTCAATTAATGCAATGGATTTCAAATTAAAGTTATTTCCAAGAAAATAAAATTCAATTCAATAAAAAAAACATAGCCATTGTGTGCTTAATATATATGTAAAGCATTATGACAACTCAAGAAAACACAGTCCTAATTTTTTTCACATCTTTATAGTTAGCTCAAATAGAAAGACATATAATTATATAATTATTTTCAATGTATATAATCATAAAGCCACAGAACTTTTATAACTGAGAGAAACTTAGACATCATAGATTCTAATTCTCTCAGCCTATGGAAAAAAGGAACTGAGTCCAAAAGAAGTAGAGTGATTTGCCAAGAGTCCCAGAGAAATCTTTCTGATATTATCTACCTACACAAAATAGACATCATATAACAGAAGAAAAATGGGTGAAAAGGCAGGCCAGGAGTATACTATAATTGTTGTTGGTCCACATTGTTTGTGAATAACCAGTTTAATTATATATGTAGCTGTTGCAGAATCTCTTTGACCCTAGCTTGGCTCTGAGACACAACTGCGGACAATTGATTCATCTTTCAGCAAGGTGAGGCTTTGGAAGGTTTCTCTTCCTTCTTAGGAATTCCCTAATTCCCAAAACTCATTGTGAAAACAAATGAGAAGTTAGCCAAACAGTATAATTTTCAAAGTTATCATCAGAGTGGATGCTACAGGGTTAGCCCACTGGCAAATTCTAAAGCATTAGGTCAAAATCAAGACCAATTAGAAATCCTCGGTTTCCCTGATGAGCCTTACACACTTGATCAAGTCAGAGCAAGGGCCACATTCTCCATAGCAACTGTTGAGTACCAGCTGCCAGTTAAAAATGATCTTTGAAACAGCTTTACATAATCTCCCTTAAAATGATTAGGAGGTAACTCAAAGTGGACCTGAGATACTTCAAACAAATTGGCTGGTTAAAACACCTAAGGTTTAACACATCATTTTCACTATAGAAGCTTATGTTTCTTATGTTACAATTTGCTCCCAAGCCACAAGAGCCTTCACTTAGTTCTTTCCTCAGTCAGCTCAATTTAGAAATCTTTCCCTTATCAAAGGAATGTGATACAAAAGCATTCTTGTCATCTAGCAGCACCACTTCACCCCAATCCCACAGATTTCTCCAGAATTCCTTCCTGGTTAAAGGTTCTGGCTCTAAAGCCTATTCTTCTTTAGTATCACTTCTTTAGTCTTTGTGTATAGAACATTTCCTAACGTATAATGAGTTCCAGATGAAGGACAACGAAGGCTGTGAAATTCCTAGCTACCTCATCTACTGCATTCTTTCTGATACGATGATCAGTGCCCACTCAATCCTCAGGGTATCAGTTACATGTTCATTATGCAATCATGAAATCCCAGGGCTTAGAATATACATACATCTTTTCTAATCTTCTCTATTATATAACACCATGACTAAATATCCTGTTTTGGAGCAAGTTAGAATTTAGGAACTAAAGACTGAATCTTGTAATTTTCTTGCCTAAATTTAAAATACAAATAATTACAATTCATCAAATCCTTTCTGTCCAAGGTTTGAATGCTATTTTTCATTTAGATGTCCAGAAAAAATAAAAGACACATTAACTTGCTAAACATTCATCCTAAACTCTATGGCAAAATATGACAGAAAACCACAGAAGGGAGCACGTGGCTACAGTGAAAGGAAGGTGAGTCACAGAATAGATGGATCTTGTCTCAAATTCTGGTTCTAATTCTAATTAGCTTATTGACATGGGGAAAATCACTTATCTCTTTTAATCTGTCTCTATTTGTAAAATCAGAATGACAGCAACTGCTATGTAAGTCATTTGTCCAGACTAAACAATTTAAGATATGTGAAGCACAGTACCTGTGACACATGGAGGTGACCAATAATAAATATTAATTAGTCCTTCTAGTTCTAATTTCTTCTTTACAAATGGAAAAATATTTGAACAAAATACTTAGTTCATACTGCTTAGTATGAATAGTAAGCAAGCTGTAGGCACAATTATGCTATTAATACTCACTGTTGTGTTTAGATAAAAGCAACATGAAAGGATTAGCACTATTCATTAATGCATCATCAGTTACAAATGCAACAGACAGAATTTATTTATGGACTGAACTATATATTCCTGATATCTATATTAAGTTTTTAGTTTTTCTTCACATTTTGTTTCAGTGTCCCATAACAAGAATTAATACTTAAACGTATTGGTGAAGTTCTACATGAAAATAAAAAACATATATATAGATATATATTATGGAATTTTCCTTAGACTCCTATTGGGTAAAAAAATAAATATAACTTGCCTAATGCAGCAAATTGTGTGATCTCATAGCCTTGACATCTTGTCTTTGAGTACTCAGTAGAAATCAACGTGAAGGTTTGTCAATTTTTTATATGACAAAATCATTACAGATGGCAAAATTCGCTTCTACTGGGACGTTGGTAGCATTCAGGATCCCTCAGAAGAACAAAAATTGTTCAGAGTTCCAAGTAGTTCATGTAGAAAAACATTAAGTATGGGGGACTAGGAAGGGCAGGCAGAGTGAAGGCCAGAGAAGGCTGATCCAGGAAATCAGAATGTGCTGGGGAAACCCTGTGTCTTTGGTCTGCAAAGCCCCTATGCCTGCTGCTGCTTCCTGCAACAGAGGCTTCTGTTTTTCTTCTACTTGCTAGAATTCTCATGAGCGTCTCTCACTGGTAAAATCGACCCTAGAAACCTTGTTCTCAGTAATTCTGGAATATAGAATTACTAGCCTTCTAGTCCCTGAGATACAGAAGAGAGCATAGAAGGGAATGCTTACTCTTCTTTTGAATATGTTTTCAGAATGTGTTCAATAAATGGTAGTGAATATATGTGAAAATGATTGTAAGCTTTTTCATTCCATATTTTTGGTATTGATTTATAGGAATGTAGAATAGATTCTTTTAACTTTATCTTCCCTCCCCCTCTAGAATTAAACGCATGCAGACACACGAACACAGAGACACACGAACACAGAGACACAGGCATGTACGTGTGTACATACGCACACACTTGATTATGTTTTTATATGCAGAAGACAGAAGCAGATGGTAGAAACTGTGAATTCCTAGCAACAGACTTTGAGACCACAATATCATTCTAGCAAAACAACAAAACATACTGCTCATGTAAACTGATCAATATACAACTCATTAAGAAGTCCAAATATTTCAAGCAATTTATTAAAGAATTAAATCCGTGGTGATCTAGATAAAGTTAATAATACATCTTCCTTGAGTCTCCACCCTCAGATCATTTTAGTTTTCCAGAGAAGATAAAAGAGAAATAAAAATAATTTAATTTTCTTTGGCAAGGAAAATTACTCAGAAAGACATAAGGAAATAGTTTCTTTTTTTTAAGGCAGAACAGAGCATGGGACTACAGCTTACCTAATATAAGGACAATTTTAAAAACAAAATAAATCAAACAAATAAGTAAGCTGCTTCTAACCATTCACAAGGGCACCTCAATACAAATATTTTAGATTTGGAAAGCATAGGATTCTAGCTTGTTAGTGCATGTGTGCACATGTGCAAACATACATAAGAAGTAAAAATGCATCTTTACTGTCCAGGGAAACAATAAACAATAAGCCTCCTGGATAGTACAAGAAATAAAATACTCAAAGAGCTGAGATATTAAGGGAGAAATTGATACCGCTGTGGCATTTGCTTTATAATATCAGAGTCTATGTAAAGAACCTCAGGCTGCTACAAATAAATAATAAACTACCAGATTGTCAAACTATCTTCAAAATCCAATAGAGATAAAGCTTAGCATATTGGTCAGAGATGCTAATTCAATGAATGGTCAGTGTTCACAAGCTATGTATGAAAAAGAAAATCCTAGGTCAGGAAAGGATTTCCAGGGGTCATTTTCCCTCTTGGTAAGATTTCCTTTAATGAATAAGAGCTTTGTTTTTACCTTCTGCCTAAATTTATTCTGTTTGGTTAGGCTCCACAGACTTTAATATTTAGAAAACACTTTTATAAAATCTTACCTAAATTCCCATATTTTTAATTTATCTGCTCTTGAAAAACAAGATAAAACCATGATCACATAAAACAATCTAAGAGGTTTGGCCTGGAGTAGGATCTTCTGTATAGGGTTATCACTGATTTTTTTCCCTATTCTTGAAAATTTAGACTCAAACTTTAAAATGTTGAAAATCAGCTGAGTGTCATTATTTATGATTAGTTTAAGAATAGTTGCTTATACTATCAATTGAAAAGATCCAGAAAATAAATATATTGATTTCCTTCCATAAAACTACCAGAATAACTCAATCAAACAAAGTCTAGTTTATTACTGCAGTAAGAAAGTAGTTAACTTTAATGGTGTTAGTAGTTCCTTAGAAGGGGGAGGTTAAGTGTGGATAATCATAAGGTTTAAAGTTTTTGGTTGGAAAAGTTTAAGCTGGGTCTTTCCATGTTGGATTTTATTGGCATTGGCCAAACACTGTGTTACTAATGGCTTATGGTTGATGGACACAGTGAGGACATAGTCTTTATGAGTAAACATTTGTTTGATAAGCAAGCAAGTTAGCTCAGTAGAGTCATCTATTGTCCCAAGAAGGGCTCCACCCAGATGTGAAACTTAATCTCCTGAGAAGTAAACTGCCTTAATGATCTATTGTTTGGATTAATGGAATTTGGGAGAGTTCCTGAGACTAGAAATAATTTACTTGTTATAGAGCATTTCCTTCATGGGCAAAAATCTCCTGGAACAAATAGGAGAGGCATGTTAATGTAGGGCCTCTGTTCTTAGTCTCCATAATGAACCTATATGGCTGCAGGCCTTCCATTTTCATTACTTAATTCACATAATTTAGAAAATCAATATATCAATTTATATTTGGAGACATACTACAACATTTCATGAAGAATATAGAAACATCTTCTTAGGCTCAGATCCACTCAAGGAAACATAGTTGGTAAGCACAGAAAACTGAGGTTATGTGTTTAATCTCGAGATATTAAGTCAACATAAACACAAGCCAACAGGCAGAGCAATGAGTAGAAGACCTTTTGTCCTCTCTCTGAGCTGTCATGATGTGAGAGCTATGCTGGCTAATATCAAAATAATTTGCAATCTCTACAGCCCTAAGGAGGTGAGATGGAAGGCAGAACAAGGTGTAGCTGCACAATCTGCCGGACTTTTCCTTTGCACAAGGAGATAGAAAATGCCTAAAGAGTGGAGCAAGGCTTTCAGGTCACATGTTTGTCTCCTTTATTATGACTCGGAACCCAGCACAGCAGTGTGTAAGGGTGGGAGGCTGCAGGTGGGCTGTGGGCAGAGGTTCCCAGCATCACTTCAGTCCTGTGAGTACATATGTGTGGCAGTGAGGGAAGTGGGCTGGAGCCAAGAGTGAGCAGAAGAGTCATCTTCTCTCTGATCTCAACTGCAGTTAAGGAACATTTAGATTCATTAATCACAACTTGCCAATTTCTCTGAGAGGGTAAAAAAAGGAAAGGATTTACTTCTGTATAAAAAGACAACATTCAAATTTGTGCTTGTTTGAACTATATTTCTTTGTGCTTGGCTGATATATGTGTGTGTGAGTGTGTGTGTGTGTGTGTGTGTATAATTTACAGGAATATTCAACAGACAGAAATGCTTGCATTCTCTAAGAGTAGTACATTTTCTCAATTACCCAAGGAAGAGATATGAAAAGTTTGACATAGGATGCAAGTCCAGAACAGTATCTAAATGGCCTGGATCAGGTCACATTTTGGTTTTTGTTTTTAATTTAAAGCTATTTAAAAACATTCAATATTTGTTTAACACTTTAAACTTTTAATAACATTTTTATACTTGTATTGTCAGGATTTTCAAGCTGTAAAAAAAAAAAAAAAAAAAAAAAAGTCCAAAGGGAAATGTGTAAAAGCAAGAGAGAGAGATATGTTATGGGTTAGGGTCAGGAATGTTCCCAGAGGACTAAAAATACTATAAAATATTTAACTGCGGTGAAAAATATATATTTTCCCAAGAATGACACAATTCATGAGTGACTTCTGCAAACACACTATATAAAAGTGAACTGTAGGGCTTCCCTGGTGGTGCAGTGGTTGAGAGTCCGCCTGCCGATGCAGGGGACACGGGTTTGTGCCCCGGTCCGGGAAGATCCCACATGCCGCGGAGCGGCTGGGCCCGTGAGCCATGGCCACTGAGCCTGCGCATCTGGAGCCTGTGCTCCACAACGGGAAGAGGCCACAACAGTGAGAGGCCTGCATACCACCAAAAAAAAAAAAAAAAAAAAAAAAAGTGAACTGTAGACAATAAGACAAAATTTCTAAAGGAATTTTTTTTTCTCTAAAATTCTACTTCTCATCTTGCCTGAAGTGACACTTACTTGACAGACAATAATTCAATATAACCACCAAAAGAAAACTGGCCAATGAAGACTATTGCAGGTGATTGAGGGGAATCAGTGAGAGATTGTAAGTAAAAGAAATTTAAATACCAGTTTTCTTCCATGAATAAAGGAGTTAGATATAATTTCTTCTTTCTCAAATAGAATGCTCAATGGACTTGTAAACTTTTCATTTTAAATATTTTTTTTTAATTTCATAATTTTAAAGATATCTTCTATCTTTCCTATACTAAAAATTGCTATTAGAGGGCTTCCCTGGTGGCGCAGTGGTTGAGAGTCCGCCTGCCGATGCAGGGGACACGGGTTCGTGCCCCGATCCTGGAAGATCCCACATGCCGCGGAGCGGCTGGGCCCGCGAGCCATGGCCGCGGAGCCTGTGTGTCCGGAGCCTGTGCTCCGCAACGGGAGAGGCCACAGCAGTGAGAGGCCCGCGTACAGCAAAAAAAAAAAAAAAAAAAAAAAAAAAAATTGCTATTAGAAACTTTGCTGGTACATTTTAAGTTTTGATCTGTTCTTTTCCTTTAAGCAAATTCAACCAGCTTTTGTTCAATTAATATCAGAATGATGACAAATGACAAAGTTTTCCACTTTAAAAGTACTTAATGCTTTCCATTTTTCTCTCAAATACATTATCATAGAATCAGCAGTTCTATGTTTCTTGTTTATACTAATGTTTATAAAATGTCAAAAGGCAATACAGTATTCAAGTAACTTTAAAATGTACTATTGTATATGCTAAAAATGGTGAACTAGCTGAAACAGGAATATTGGCAATCAAATGTTGCCACATCAGTTAAGACATGGAGGATAGTAAAGTTAACATTTGACCCTGGTATCCTAACTCTCAATTTGAGGTTCTTCTCTCTATCTCACTGCTTCTCTAAATAATTAAAATGAGGTAAGCACCATGGAAGTACAGACTTTATTGGTATTGTTCAGTTCTGTGTCCTTATGCACAGAATAATTTGAAACATAACAGGCCTATGATGAATGTTTGTAATATTTGTAGGGAGATACAATTTTTTATCCATGTTGCACAGCATTTTTGCTCATTGTCTGTTATTTGCAATAGATATACCAGGTGATAGTTATCCAAAACATAAACATATCCCATGACTTGGCAGTGGAACAGAAGAAGGGAAAGCTGAACTCAGAGACTGCAAATTTCCCAGACAAGACAATAGAGAGAGATGTCAAGAGTAAAGGAAAAATTAGTGTGGGTGTCAGGTAGCAGGGGAAACACTCCATTTCCTGGTTGAATTAAGGAGCTAGATGGCAGACCCCAGGTCCAGAAAGGCTGGGATAATATGCAGCAGATGAAAGTGGGTTCTCTTGTATAAAGGGGATAAAAAGGAGTGAGTAGTGATACTTAGATGCAAAGCATTCATTTGATTACCTGCAAGAGATCTGCTATTGGAGCCCATGCAAAGGTAAGCTATGTATGTATAACTAGTCCCAGCTTTTAAGAAAATAATCACTCAAGGGTTATAAAATGTGGTGGCAGATAACTTTGTCTACCAACATTCACATAATTATTGTAGTGTATTGGATGTGCCTATAAGATTCCTTAGAGTTTTGCAGGTTATGTTAATGATTCCAAAAGTATGGCTCTAAACCTAGGAAAAATATCTTCTAAATGATATTAAACAGGGGCATTAAGAGAAGTTAAAATAGAACAGGAGATATGGCTTAATTTATTTTAAACTTAAGTAGTAAATTGTTATTTCTTTATAAATAAAATAACTAAACAAATTACAGCCATGGATTGTTACATATGACTACAATGAAATGAATAAGCATAAGTTTTGAATTCTTATCTTCCTTAATTATTACCATCATTAGGAAATAGGTAATTATTTTCCTCTCTTATGAAGCACCAAAATATATACTTCTAAATTAAATATTATACTTCAATATGTAAAACTTAAGCAATCATGTACACATACATAAGACACAAAATTGAAAATTAGAACCATAATGGAAAAAATCATCATCATAGTGCCTAATGTAGACCAAGATAAGTCCTTCGTAAATAGGATTCTATTTAATTTTCAGGCTTGGAAAGGTTGTTATTTTTTCTAAGAGCAAATAGTGGGTAAATAGCAGAAACAGTTTCTGAACAAGGGACTATTTGATTCTAAGTATTCATTACACTATATGTCTAGAAAGCTTAAAATATTAATCTCTAAATAGTTTTCAGTTTGAGAAAGCAGTTCTAAGAGGAAAGTATATAGCAATAAAATCCTACCTCAAGAAACAAGAAACATCTCAAATAAACAACCTAACCTTACACCTAAAGCAACTAGAGAAAGAAGAACAAAAGAAAACCCCAAAGTTAGTAGAAGGAAAGGAATCATAAAGACAAGATCAGAAATAAATGAAAAAGAAGTGAAGGAAACAGTAGCAAAGATCAATAAAACTAAAAGCTGGTTCTTTGAGAAGATAAACAAAAACGATAAGCCATTAGCCAGACTCATCAAGAAAAAAAGGGAAAAGACTCAAATCAATAGAATTAAAAATGAAAAAGGAGAAGTGGGCTGTACACTGCAGAAATACAAAGGATCACGGAGATTATGACAAATAACTATATGCCGATAAAATGGAGAACCTGGAAGAAAAGGAAAAAAATCTTAGAAAAGCACAACCTTCTGAGACAGAACCAGGAAGAAATAGAAAATATAAACAGACCAATCACAACGACTGAAATTGAAACTGTGATTAAAAATCTTCCAACGAACAAAAGCCCAGGACCAGATGGCTTCACTGGCAACTTCTATCAAACATTTAGAGAAGAGCTAACACCTATCCTTCTCAAACTCTTCCAAAATACAGCAGAGGGAGGAACACTCCCAAACTCATTCTATGAGGCCACCATCACCCTGATACCAAAACCAGACAAATATGTCACAAAGAAAGAAAACTACAGGCCAATATCACTTATGAACGTTGATGCAAAAATCCTCAACAAAATAGTAGCAAACAGAATCCAACAACACATTAAAAGGAACATGCACCATGACCAAGTGGGGTTTATCCCAGAAATTACAAGGATTCTTCAATATATGCAAATCAATCAATGTGATACACTATATTAACAAATTGAAGGAGAAAAACCAAATGATCATCTCAATTGATGCAGAAAAAGCTTTCGACAACATTCAACACCCAGTTATGATAAAAACCCTGAAGAAAGTAGGCACAAGGGAACTTACCTCAACATAATAAAGGCCATATATGACAAACCCACAGCCAACATAATTCTCAGTGGTGAAAACTGAAACCATTTCCACTAAGATCAGGAACAAGACAAGGTTGCCCGCTCTCACCACTATTATTCAACATAGTTTTGGAAGTTTTAGCCACAGCAATCAGAGAAAAAGAAATAAAAGGAATCCAAACGGAAAAGAAGCAGTAGAGGCGTAACTGTTTGCAGATGACAAGATACTATACATAGAGAATCCTAAAGATGCCACCAGAAAACTACTAGAGCGAATCAATGAATTTGGTAAAGTAGCAGGATACAAAATTAATGCACAGAAATCTCTTGCATTCCTATATACTAACGACGAAAAATATGAAAGATAAATTAACACTCTCATTTACCACTGCAACAAAAAGAATAAAATACCTAGGGATAAAGCTACCTAAAGAGACAAAAGACCTGTATGCAGAAAACTGTAAGACACTGATGAAAGTAATTAAAGATGATACAAACAGATGGAATGCTATACCATGTTCTTGGATTGGAAGAATCAGCATTGTGAAAATGACTATAGTACCCAAATCAATCTACAGATTCAGTGCAATCACTATCAAATTACCCATGGCATTTTTCACAGAACTAGAGCAAAATGTTTCACAATCTGTATGCAAACACAAAAGACCCCGAATAGCCAAAGCAATCTTGAGAAAGAAAAACGGAGCTGGAGGAATCAGGCTCCCGGACTTCAGACTATACTACAAAGCTACAGTAATCAAGACTATATGATACTGGAACAAAAACAGAGATATAGATCAATGGAACAGGATAGAAAGCCCAGAGATAAACCCACATACTTATGGTCACCTTATCTTTGATAAAGAAGGCAAGAATATACCATGGAGAAAAGATAGCCTCTTCAATAAGTGGTGCTGGGAAAACTGGATAGCTACATGTAAGAGAATGAAACTAGAGCACTCCCTAACACCATACACAAAAATAAGCTCAAAATGGATTAAAGATCTAAATTTAAGGCCAGACACTATCAAACTCTTAGAGGAAAACATAGGCAGAACACTCTGTGACATAAATCACAGCAAGATCCTTTTTGACCCACCTCCTATAGAAAGGGAAATAAAAACAAAAATAAATGGGACTTACTGAAACTTAAAAGCTTTTGCACAGCAAAGGAAACCATAAAGAAAATGAAAAGACAACGCTCAGAATGGGAGAAAATATTTGCAAACGAATCAACAGACAAAGGATTAATCTCCAAAATTTACAAGCAGCTCATGCAGCTCAATATCAAAAAAACAAACAACTGAATCAAAAAATGGGCAGAAGACCTAAATAGACATTTCTCCAAAGAAGATATACAGATGACCATCAAACACATGAAGGAATGCTTAACATCGCTAATCATTAGAGAAATAGAAATCAAAACTTCAGTGATTTATCTTCTCACACCAGCCAGAATGGCCATCATCAAGAGATCTACAAACAATAGATGCTGGAGAGGGTGTGGAGAAAAGGGAACCATCTTGCACTGTTGGTGAGAATGTAAATGGATACAGCCACTCTGGAGAACAGTATGGAGGTTCCTTAAAAAACTAAAAGTAGAACTACCATATGACCAAGGAATCCCAGTACTGGGCATATATCCAGAGACAATCATAATTCAAAAAGAGTCATGTACCACAATGTTCATTGCAGCACTATTTACGATATCCAGGACATGGACGCAACCTGTGTCCATCAACAGATGAATGGATAAAGAAGATGTGGCACATATATACAATGGAATATTACTCAGCCATAAAAAGAAACAAAATTGAGTTATTTGTAGTGAGGTGGATGGACCTAGAGTCTGTCAACAGAGTGAAGTCAGAAAGAGAAAAACAAATATCACATGCTAACACATATATATGGAATCCAAAAAAAAAAAAAGTTTCTGAAAAACCTAGGGGCAGGACAAGAATAAAGATACAGATGTGGAGAGGGGACTTGAGGACACGGGGAGGGGGAGGGGGTGTGCTGGGACGAGGTGAGAGAGTGGTATGGACTTATATACACTACCAATTGTAGAATAGATAGCTAGTGGGAAGCAGCCGCATAGCACAGGGAGATCAGCTTGGTGCTTTGTGACCACCTAGAAGGGTGGGATAGGGAGGGTGGGAGGGAGACACAAGAGGGAGGGGATATGGGGATATGTGTATACGTATGGCTGATTCACTTTGTTATACAGCATAAACTAATGCACCATTGTAGAACAATTATACTCCAATAAAAATGTTGAAAAAAAAAGAAAAAAAAAGATTGGACATTTTGTGTTGTGTTGGCTAGGTTTGTGAAGGGATATAAAGGCTTATCCACACTTCCCCCTGGAAGGCAGAAATATTTAGATTAACCAAGTTTAGCCAACTTTCAGAGTCTCCCCTTAGTAATTGAACAATCTAATATTTGGAGAAAAAAGAAGAGTTAAAAAATAAAAACGTTTTCCTGAAAGACATTCATCAATTTTTCATAAATCACTGCAATCTTTTGAGGGAGATTCTCCTACCAGCCTTATGTTAATAAATCCTCTTCCATATATTTTTTAATAGCCCATACTTAAAATGTCTATTGCAGTTGTTTTCTCTATTGTTATGGCAAAATGTAATGTAAAAAACTCAAGGTCTCATATTCTCTTTCTGTATCTCGATATATGTATGTATGTATGTATGTATGACTATCTATCTATCTATCTATCACATGCATACATACCTGATACTTAGAAAAAAAGAATGGCTCTAGCCTGTGTATAGCAAATTTCATTTCTGGCCAATTTTGTGAGGTAATTATAACATTATATGCTATATTAATTAAATATTTTATGACTTTTGGTAGCCATACTTTAAAAATCCAACTTTTTAATTTAAGTCATCTATGCTGTGTGATTTCATTTTAAATTGCCTGAAACATTTCTGAACTAAAAATCAGTACTTGAGAAGAAGACTGAGGAAACAATGTTTTCATTTAGGGAAATGCCAGACATGTAACTTGTGATTCTAACAGAGTAACTACTAACCAAGGACACTGCATGCTCTACTAACTGGTGACAAGTGTCATCTCTTACTCTGCCAAGTTAAATACGAAGGTACTTTCTATTAAAATTCCCATTGATAGAGTGTTGGAGATTAGATATGTTTATAGAGAGAACTTTAGCAATAAATGCCTGGCATGGTAAAGGAAGTAAAAGTAATCACTTTTCATTCTTAGAGTCACCATCTGGGGAAATGTAAGAAAGTATTTCTTAAGCCTTAGCTGCCACCTCATTACAAACACTTCATTAGTGTTTTCAGCTGCTCATTTGTCTCTCTTCTCTCCACCTGCATATCCTCCCAGCCAATTTTCAATAATGGCTGTCCCTTTTCCCAGCCCTCAATGTGCCAACCACTGGACAGATTCTGAAAGGCTTTGCTTCAATGTGAAATGGAGAATTTGGCCAGGACTTAGCTGCTATGGAGACACCCTTGATATTTTTCTTCCAGTGCACATTTGTCTGAATTGAGTATTTTTTGCCTTTTCATTTTCTTCTTAACGGTACCTCTTCTTTCCCAAATGCTTCAGGGTCGCTTCTCCCAATTTATGGATTCAGAGAAAACCAGCATTTTCTTTGTTTCCTGCTTCTACTTGTTTAGTATAATTTAAGCACTTCTTCCATTTTGAAGTCTACAATATTTGCTTACTTGACTTTCTATCCTTATTGTATCTACTATCTTCCAGAATTCTATTTCTATTGAAAACTTCAGAATCCATTTAACCCACTTTATTTTCATCCAAGCATTTGACAGTTTGGTGGTTAACATCAGCTCTTGCAATGAAGACTTACCTAACATCCTGTACATACTTAGCCTATTCATTTCAAATTATCCTAATTCACCTCTTCAAATCATAAAATCAACAGTCCTTGTACCTATCACTATTTGGAGCTGTTCGATTTAATCTGAAATAAGATAATGTTGAAAATCTCTTTTCATTCTAACCTCATCACCCTGTCCAATTACCATCATCTCTGTTTTGGAATGCTAATAGTTTTATATTGGTTTTCTCTGAATTCCCTTTTTCATTCCAAACTATTCTCCATCCTGCATACATAGTATTTTTTTAATGTAAATTTAATCATGTTCCACATCGTTAGCCCTGCTTCCACTTCAAAAAAATTCAAGTTTTTTACTGCTAGATAAAGGCAGTGTTATGCTGTTAAATGACTGACAATCAGTTGGGGGTGAAAATTTGGGAGATACCACCCCCCCAATTTGTAGCATTCGCCAAATTCCCATAGTTTAGTCCTATAGTGGCTGATTTCTAGCTAGCAATATGACATCTCTGACTGGGCAGTTGGAAAAACATGTGCACAATCAGCCATGGAGAGAGCCAGTGTAAGCTAACTCTAGAACACCACTGGATAGTGGAATATTCCTAAACTTGAACTTTAAGTTCCTGCTTCATCTGTCCCCTTTGACCTTGTTGTTAACCTAGACTATCCACTGACCACTCTGAGCCTTTTGTTTAGTTTCTCAAATGCTATGCTCTCTCTAGACAGAGGCACTTTGCACATGTTATTCCTTCCTTCTGGAACATCCTTCTGCTTCAACCTTGCCAAATTTAAGATCTCAGCTCTACTGAAATTTTCTTAGAGAAGTCTTTCTTGATCTCTAATGAACTCAAGACTAATCTAGACACTCCTATTGTATGCACAGCAGTCATCACGTACTCCTTCCTCTCTCTTTACATTGTTCTCATTTCTACATCTATTTGTGTGACTGTTTTATTAATGTCTATCTCCTCAACCAGATTATAAACTCTGTAAATGCAGGATTATGCCTGGGTGGGCTCATTATCTTATCTTCAGTGCCTAAGTCTAGCATAATTCTAAGCATACAGTAGCTTCTAAAAAATAATAATGATAATAATGTATGTTGAATGAAACAATGAAGAAGTCTTTATCCTTCTACTGCATGGTGCTTAGCATATACTAGGGATTCATTTGATGTTTATTGAATGGTTAATTGCAGATTTTATCTACTGCATTTCTTCTTTTATACTGAATTGTTTTCACCTTTAATATGATCATTGTTCCTCAATATTCTTCATCTCAATATTGTCCTCCAACTCTTAGCTGCTATCTTATAGTTCTCTACTCCATCTATAATACTACTCAAGGGCTATATTCCAAATTTTTAATATGCCATCTTTATAATCATAACCTGATGAACTATCAGCCTTTATCACATTCTGTATGGGCACTACATTCTTACCAATTAGTAAAAACCCATTGGGGTTAATCCTGTTCAGAAGATGTTGCATTGAAAAAATGGTAGTAAATCAAATAATGAAAATTATTTAATTAAAAATTACAAAAAATCATACATGAGAAAGGAAAATTCATCCTTGACATAGATATTTTGTGAGGAAAAATGTGATTATTTACAAGTAAATGTTGTTAGTGGGATCTTGAAAAATGCTTGACAGTAGTCTATCATAGATTCTCAGAGAAATGAAGGTCGTGATATAAGTGGTAGATTTAATAAGCTCACTCTGACATTCTAATTGCTAATATGGATGACATGTATGAATGAACCCAAATATTAAGGAAAATTCACATAAAATCACCAGTGACATTTAGTAAACATATTATAATTCCAGTGAACCATGTTATGTAGGTGTTGATACTTTCACATAAACAACTTAGTTGTATAAGAACAAACAACCAAATCAATATATAGTCTTTCTTGCTTGCAATGTCTGATTTTTTCCCTGATAGTATTGTCAACAAAACATGTTGAGGTTGTTTCTATTGTTTTGTTTTGTTTTATCTCTAAAAGTGAAGTGACTCTCTTTTTGCCTCTGCATTTTTTGCTTACAAAGTCAGACACCTCTGATTCCTAGAAAAAGTCAAATTTTATAAGCTAACTTAAAAAAATAAGAGACAGAGAATCTATTCTATCAAGACTTCTATTTAAACACTATGTTTAAGGTGTTTGTTGTCTAGTGTTTTTAGAAGCTAGAGGTATTTCTTTTGAAGTGTCAATCTGACTATTACCATGATTTTGATGGTAATTATAATGGAATGCTCATATTTCAAAGAGTAAGATCAAAAGTTCATTTTAATCTCGGCACTGAATGGATTTGGCAGTGTTTCTGTGGCTTTTGAGTCCTGAGTACATATATTTGCAATGCATTTTGATGTAATAAACTGATTGTTTTGATTTACCTGGATGGTTAGACCAGTTGGCTATATTAGCAAACAGTTCAGTTGTTTAAACGTAAGACATCTAACATTACAATCATATTTGGAGATTGTTTCAAGTGTAGACATTATTCGACAGATATCATATGCTCTTTTATGGAAATTATTTTTGGTAGAATCAAACCAAAAATTGAATAATAGATAAATATTTCTTTTAGCCTTTATTTAGGAATACCTTAAAATAGATTCTATGAAGACTACAAAATAGGAATGTCACTCTTTGGTCCCCATTTGTGGGAATAAGAAAAAACACTGAAAATGGATAAAAAGAAAAGAGTAAAATGACTGACTATACAAGGCAAGGATAGAGCAAATCACAATGTAGTATCTGGTTAATTTACTGAATGAGGCATCTATGTATAAAATCCCATAGCAGCTTCTTTCCAAAAGTAGAAACTACAGGAAATGCAAGAATAAATAAATGGAAATACATAGTATTTGTAGCTTTTCACACTCCATTTTTAATCCAATACAGGTAAACAGATAAAAATAAGTGAGGATATAGAAAAACTAACATAAGAAACAATGTATATATGATAATAAAATATTCAAATTGGCATCAGATAGTAATGAATACACATTTTCAAATATATGCATAAGACATTCATGAAAATTGACCACATATTAGCTTGCAAAAGCAAATTTAATAAGTTTCATATATCAAGATTAATACTAACAATTTCTTATTGCAATGCAAGAAAACTAGACATTAGTAATAAGGTCAAAAAACAATAAGACTTTTCTACACTGAAAAAAATAAATTCTTGGGTCAAGGGGGAAATGCAAACTAAAATTTTAAAAGTAATTTAAAAACAATAATGATAATAAAAGTCAGTACATTGCAGAATCTGTAAGATAATACTTAAAAGATATTATATAGGAAAACTCAGAGTATCAATTACTTAGATAAATAAAAATACATGAATGGAAATAAACATATTAAATATGCAAATGAAAAATATTAAAAAGCTATACTAAAAGGAAATAGAAGAAATGATAAAATAAAGGAAAGAGCAGAAAGTAACAGTAAGAATAAAAGCTTTGACTAATGAAAAAGTGTAAAAGTTGGTGCTTTATAAAAATTAATTAGATAAATTATTATTTAACCTAATTAATTAAAAATGAGAAAAATATACATTTAAGTGAAAATGATGAAGGAAAAATAACTATAGAGACAGGAGTTCTATTAAAGGTGAGTGCTGCCAAGAAAACAGGCTTCTCTCCTCTCCTAGTTCCCAGCTGAGGGCTATAGTTTCTCTCCAAGGGGGACAGACCACCAGCATTTCTCATCTATATCCCACTAGCTTTCGGTTGCAGGCAAAACCAGCTGAGAGGTCTGGGGCTTATTTCTTTCAAACTCAGCTACCAATCACAGAAGAGAAGTTCTACTCCAGGCAGGACAAGCAGATAATATTGGACCCCAATTATACACCCTCACTTATTTTATAGGACAGAAATTTTCATAATGGAAGGTGGGTTAAGAAGAACAAGGGCCACTGCTCTGACTCAGTGACCCACCTATAGATCAGAGGTGTGTGTCCCCATTCCCTGATTAAAAGCAGTGACACAGAGTTTCACCTCAGGAGGAGAGGCAAATCCTAAGAACTGAGAGCTCCATAGTTCACAGCTCTCACTAAGGGGACTGACTTTATTTTCAAAGAGATGGGAAAGTTCGAGGCTAAGGGCACTGTCAAAAACAATGGAAGCATTGATGGTAAGCAATTAAGAAGGGGTTGTCAGTTACATGACAGCAACAAGTGAAACCACAGTGCTGCCAGAAGTTTAATGGAGAGAACCAGGAAAAAGAGACAGATAAAAAGAGTTTTTTTGAGCTTAGAACAGCATCAAAGACAGGTCTCAAGGACTACTCCTTCAAAGAGTTCAAATTTAATTTGATTATACTGTGGAGTAATTTATTCCTCAGGGATAAATTATTGTCAGAAACAATTAGAACAATCAGCTAGCAATTAGCGAAGGGAAACAGCTGAGAGAATTTGTCACTAGCAGACCTCCCTTACAGGAAATACTAAAGGAAATTCTTCAAGCTGAAAGCAAGTAAGACCAGAAAGCAAAAGAATGGAAGAAAAATAAAGCATGCAATTTCCAGCATAATGGGACAGGAGGGTCTTTAAACAAGAAAATAACAATAGAAATAAAGAGGGACATTACATAATGATAAAAAGTTGATCACAAGGGAGATATAATAAATATAAACATATCATGCACCTAACAAGAGACAAAATGCATGAAGCAAAAATTGACAGAATTGAAGAGAGGAATAAACAAGTCAAAGATAATAGCTGGTGGAGCAACAGAAACTCTCATTCATATCTGGTGGGAATGCAAAATGGTATAGTCACTTTGGAAGACAGTTTAGCAGTTTCTTACAAAACTAAACATAATTTTTTACCATACAATCTAGTAATTGCATTCCTTAATATTGGCCCAGAGAATTGGAAATCAATGTATTGTTCTATAACATATACTTATGTCAATAATATAAATTAATAAATTTTGTAGATAATATAAAATCATATATAAATATAATATACATTTATACCCTAGCCAAAGACAGCTTTTTTTTAAATGAGAAACAGAGGATATATTCAGTGAAATTTGGAAAAGACAAAAATGCTTTACATATCTACTACTATTTAACATTGTATTGGAAATAACAAGCTGTTAACTGTGGAGCTGTGAAATACATAAGAAAACTTGGAAAAGTATGGCAATCCAGGAACTAACTTCAGATACTGGAACATACTAAGAAGCCTATGTAATTAAAACAGTATGGTATTAGTAAAAAATAAGAAGATAGAATAATGGAACACAATAAAAAATCCAGAATCATCTTCAAGAGCAAATGGAAATCTATATGTGTATTGTAAAAGCAGCATCTAAATTGCTGGATAAAAGATAAATATTCTACACTACAAAGCTACAGTAATCAAAACAATATGGGACTGGCACAAAAACAAATAAACCCACACACCTATGGGCAATTAATCTATGACAAAGGAGGCAAGAATATACGATTTAGTGAAGACAGACTCTTCAATAAGTGGTGCTGGGAAAACTGGACAGCTACATGTAAAAGAATGAAAGTAAAACATTCTCTAACACCATACACAAAAAGAAACTCAAAATGAAAAAAAAAAAAAGAAAAAGAAACTCAAAATGGATTAAAGACCTAAATGTAAGGCCGGATACTATAAAATTCTAGAAGTAAACATAGGCAGAAGACTCTGACATAGATCACAGCAATATCTTTGTGGATCCACCTCCTAGAGTAATGAAAATAAAAACAAAAATAAACAAATGGGACTAATTAAACTTAAAAGCTTTTGCACAGCAAAGGAAACCATCAATGAAAAGAAAAGACAACTCACAGAATGGGAGAAAATATTTGCAAACGATGTGACCAACAAGGGATTAACCTCCAAAACATACAAACAGCTCATGCAGCTCTACCTGAAAAAAAAAAAAACCCAATCAAAAAATGGGTGGAAGATATAAATAGACATTTCTCCAAAGACATATAGATGGCCAAAAAACACATGAAAAGATGCTCAACATTACTAATTATTAGAGAAATGCAAATGAAAACTACAATGAGGTATCACCTTACACCAGTCAGAATGGCCATCATCAAAAAATCTACAAACAACAAATGCTGGAGAGAGTGTGGAGAAAAGGGTACCCTCCTACACTGTTGGTGGGAATGTAAAATGGTGCAACCACCATGGAGAAGAGTATGGAGGTTTCTTAAAAAATTAAAAATAGAACTACCATATAATGCAGCAATCCCACTCTTGGGCATATATCTGGAGAAAACCATAATTAGAAAAGATACATGCATCCAATGTTCACTGCAGCACTATTTACAATAGGCAAGACATGAAAGCAAACTAGATATCCATCGACAGAGGAATGGATAAAGATGTGGTACATAGATACAATGGAATATTACTCAGCCATAAAAAAATGAAATAATTCCATTTGCAGAAACATGGATGGACCTAGAGATTATCATACTGAGTGAAATAAGTCAGATGGAGAAAGACAAATATCATATAATATCACTTATATGTGGACTCTAAAAAAAACATGATACAAATGAACTTAATTACAAAACAGAAACAGACTCACAGACTTTGAAAACAAACTTATGGTTACCAAAGGGAAAACGTGGGGGAGAGGGATAAATTGGAGGTTGGGATTAAGATATACATACTACTATACATAAAACAGATAATCAACAAGGACCTATTGTATAGCACAGGGAATTCTACTCAATATTCTGTAATAACCTATATAGGAAAAGAATCCGAAAAAGAATGGATATATATAGATAGATATAGATATTTTATATATATATATATATATATATATATATATTTACA
Source organism: Mesoplodon densirostris (assembly GCF_025265405.1). Taxonomy (NCBI): domain Eukaryota; kingdom Metazoa; phylum Chordata; class Mammalia; order Artiodactyla; family Ziphiidae; genus Mesoplodon; species Mesoplodon densirostris. The sequence continues at coordinate 42,822,612 of NC_082674.1, forward strand.
TATATATATAAAACAAATTACTTTGCTGTACACCTGAAACTGATGCAACATTGCAAATCAACTATACTCAAATATAAAATAAAAAAATAAATTAGAAAAAGAAAAAATATAGATATTCTAAATAAATGGCTTTATGACAAGGTACTCATTTATAAAAAATATAAAATTGTATCATACCTCTTGCACAATATACCAAATAAATAGTTCACTGATTTAAATTTTATAAAACACAATTTATAGACCACAGGAATAAATTCCTTTGTAACCTGAGATATGGAAAGCTTTTTAACCAAAGCTCAGAAATAATACAAGAAAGAAATGATAAATTCAACTGCATTAACACACACACATAAATATATGAACCAAATTAAAAGTAATATGACAATATTGAAAAAAATATTTGCAACTTGTATCAATGACAAGGAATTAATCTCAGTAATGTATAAAGATCTCTTAAGGTTGAAAATAAAAATTAAACTCTAGTAGAACATGGGAAAGATATAAATAGACATTCAAAGATGAAAAAATTCTCCTTTAACATACAAAATATAATCTAGCTCAAAATAAGAAACATACAAAGGTGTACACAATCTCCGTTACTGTGGCTGTTAAAAAACAGACTCTTTTATATATTATGGGTAAGAGTGCAAAATGGTACAATCCAAATGTATGATTTTAGTATCTCTAAAAATTACATAAAATAGCCTTTGTAAATGCTATTTGCAAATGCAATAGTGTTATTTGTAAAATGTTGGTAATAAATCCAAATATGCATATTAACACACTTTATAAATGATGGCATATTAAATTATATTACCTTACAATATCATGAGAAAGTCTCTATCTAAATGTAATGTGATTTCCAGGATATATATTTTTTTTTTTTTAATTTTTTTTTGCTTTATAACAAATTTAGTCAGTTATACATATACATATGTTCCCATATCCCCTCCCTTTTGCGTCTCCCTCCCACCCTCCCTATCCCACCCCTCCAGGCAGTCACAAAGCACTGAGCTGATCTCCCTGTGCTATGCGGCTGCTTCCCACTAGCTATCTACCTTACGTTTGGTAGTGTATATATGTCCATGCTGCTCCTTCACTTTGTCACAGCTTACCCTTCCCCCTCCCCATATCCTCAAGTCCATTCTGTAGTAGGTCTGTGTCTTTATTCCTGTCTTACCCCTATGTTCTTCATGACATTTTTTTTCCCTTGAATTCCATATATATGTGTCAGCATACAGTATTTGTCTTTCTCTTTCTGACTTACTTCACTCTGTATGACAGACTCTAGGTCCATCCACCTCATTACAAATAGCTCAATTTCATTTCTTTTTATGGCTGGGTAATATTCCATTGTATATATGTGCCACATCTTCTTTACCCATTCATCAGATGATGGACACTTAGGTTGTTTTCCAGGATATATTTTTAAGTGAGGAAAACAAGGTTCAAGGCACTGCATATAGTACATTACTATTTGTGTGAGAAAGTGAAACACATATGCACACTTATATGCTTCTTGGCAAAGAAAATACACTGGAAGAATAAATTAGAAATTAATTCATATAAATAGCTTCCCCTGAGGATAGGGATTGGAGTAGAAGGAAAAGGAATGAGTGCAAAATTCAGAATACTTTTTGAAAAAAAAATTGAAGTATATTTGCTGTACAGTATTATGTAAGTTACAGGTGTATAATATAATAACTCACAATTTTTAAAGATTATGCTCCATTTATAGTAATTAGAAAATACTGGCTATATTCCCGGTGTTGTACACTATATCCTTGTAGCTAATTTTATACCTAATAGTTTGTACCCTGTATTCCCCTATCCTTATTGCCCCTCCCCATTTCCTCTCCCACTGGTAATCACTAGTTTGTTCTCTATAACCGTGAATCTACTTGTTTTATGTTATATTCACTATTGTGTTGTATTTTTTAGATTCCACATATAAGTGATATCACACAGTATTTGTCTTTCTATCTGACTTATTTCACAAAAACACTAATTTGAAAAGATGCGTGCCCTAATGTTCATAGCAGCATTATTTACAATTGCCAAGATATGGAAGCAACCTAAGTGTCCATCAACAGATGAATGGATAAAGAGGATGTGGTGTGTGTGTGTGTGTGTGTATACATATATATTTATATACACTACTCAGTCATAAAAAAGAATGAAATTTTGCCATTTGTAGCAACATGGATGGACTTGGAGGACATTACACTAAGTGAATTAAGTCAGACAGAATACCTTTTTAATATAGTCTGCCTTTGAATCATGTATTTATGTTTTTTAATAACTTTTTCACATTTATAGTTAAAATATAAAATAAAATATACTAATTCATTATAAAACATATAAATATAAATATTGTACAATTTTCACATATATAAATATTGTACCATTTATACAATGATCTATTGATTCATACATCATCTGTCCATTCAATCTAGAAATATTTATTGAGAGCTTCTTTTGGGCCAGTAACTGTTCTAAATACAACCGAAAACTATAGAGCATTGTACCTGTTTACATGGAACTGATTTGGCTACACCTGCCCTTTTCAGTAGGAATGCTCTATCCAAAGTGGGCCAGAAAATCCATTTTAGACCTGCCTGGGCTTCATAGCATTTGCATGCATGACCCTGGATTTAAATAAGTGATTTTGTAACAAAATTCATAGTAAAAAACAATCAGTAGGAATGAAATATTTAGATTATGTTCAGAACAAAAAGATATTTAATATAGAGCTAGGGACTGTGGAATAAACTTGTGGGATGGTCTTAGAGAAGGGAAAAATTCTCAAGTATTTAACTTCTTGCTTTTATTCTATGAAGGAAATAATGAAGATAAAAACACTCTGGGGGGCTTCCCTGGTGGCGCAGTGGTTGGGAGTCCGCCTGCCGATGCAGGGGACACGGGTTCGTGCCCCGGTCCCGGAGGATCCCACATGCCGCGGAGCGGCTGGGCCCGCGAGCCATGGCCGCGGAGCCTGTGTGTCCGGAGCCTGTGCTCCGCAACGGGAGAGGCCACGGCAGTGAGAGGCCCACGTACAGCAAAAACAAACAAACAAACAAACAAACAAAAAAAAAAAAACAAAAAAAACACTCTGGGGCTTCCCTGGTGGCGCAGTGGTTGAGAGTCCGCCTGCCGATGCAGGGGATAGGGGTTCGTGCCCTGGTCCGGGAAGATCCAACATGCCATGGAGTGGCTGGGCCCATGAGCCATGGCTGCTGAGCCTGCATGTCCGGAGCCTGTGCTCCGCAACAGGAGAGGCCACAACAGTGAGAGGCCTGCGTACCACAAAAAACAAAACAATACAAAACAAAACAAAACACTCTGTTGAGTATTTCCTGTGATCCAGACCTTCCACTTAGGGCTTTTTTATTCTTGTCCCCTTGTTTATCTCCATAGAAGGTTATCCTCATTTTAGATAAAAATAAACTAAGGCATATAGATGTTAATAAACTTAACTGATATATTGAGAAAATTACCTGAGATGAAGATAATTAGTCTTAAATTCAGTAGGTATATTTCTATCCACTACTCATAGTAAGTCTAAAAGTAAAAAATATAGTTTCTGAGGAAAGAGGTCAAACAGTACTGGCCAAAAGAAAAAATAGGCCAATATGAAGCGAGAAAGTGCTGAATACTTTAAATAAATGTATATCTATAGGCTTCATATTGAATATCCATTAACAGTCAAATATTAAGGAGATGTTAAAAATAATGTCATTAATAAGGAAAAGTCTTTTCCTTTTTTAAGCTCTACCTTTATTGTAATAAACAAGATTATGCTTTATTTCCCCATCTATTGTTAGCAATAATAAAAATAGAGTGTTTGAAAATTTTTCTTGGCCCAGAAATTCATCCCAAGTGTGTATTTGGAAATGCAATTTCTAAACCCTTGGTTTTGTTTACTCAAGGGTCTTGATATTAGAAGAAATGGATAAAGATTGGAAATAAGGGGGGGCAGTTTTGATTTTCATAAAGTAATCATGGTAGGGTGGGGGGAGGGAGTATGAGCTGGGCTTGGAGGTGGAGGGAAAAAAAAAGCAATATAAAATAAATAAGGGCCAAGTAGATTGGTTCAAGATGGCAGAGTAGAAGGACGTGTGCTCACTCCCTCTTGTGAGAGCAACAGAATCACAGCTAACTGCTGAAAAGTCATTGACAGGAAGACACTGGAACTCACCAAAAAAGATACACCACATCCAAAGACAAAGGAAAAGCCACTATGAGATGGTAGGAGGGGCACAATCACAATAAAATCAAATCCCATAACCGCTGGGTGGGTGACTCACAAACTGGAGAACAATTATACCACAGAAGTCCACACACTGGAGGGAAGGTTCTGAGCCCCACGTCATCCTAGAGAATCAGACTTTGAAGGCTAGGGGGATTTGATTGCAGGGCTTTGACAGGACTCGGGGAAACAGAGAGTCCACTCTTGGAGGGCACACACAAAGTAGTGTGTGCATCAGGACCTAGGGGAAGGAAAAGTGACCCCACAGGAGAATGAACCAGACCTACGTGCTAGTGTTGGAGGGTCTCCTGCAGAGGCAGGGTATGGCTGTGATTCACTGCTGGGACAAGGACACTGGCAGCAGAAGTTCTGGGAAGTACTCCTTGGCGTGAGTCCCCCAAGAGTCCGCCATTAGCCCCACCAAAGAGCTGGGAAGGCTCCAGAGCTGGGTCGCCTCAGGCCAAGCAACCAACAGGGAGGGAACCCAGCCCTATCCATCAGCAGACAATCAGATTAAAGTTTTACTGAGCTCTGCCCACCAGAGCAACAGCAGCTCTACCCACCACCAGTCCCTCCCATCAGGAAGCTTGCACAAGCCTCTTAGATAGCGTCATCCACCAGAGGGCAGACAGCAGAAGCAAGAAGAACTACAATTCTGCAGCTTGTGGAACGAAAACCACCTTCACAGAAAGATAGATAAGATGAAAAGGCAGAGGACTATGTACTAGATGAAGGAACAAGACAAAACCCCAGAAAAACAACTGAATGAAGTGGAGATAGGCAATCTTCCAGAAAAAGAATTCAGAATAATGATAGTGAAGATGATCCAGGACCTTGGTAAAAGAATGGAGGCAAAGATCAAGAAGATGCAAGAAATGTTTAAAAAGACCTAGAAGAATTAAAGAACAAACAAACAGAGGTGAACAATACAGAAACCAAAATGAAAAATAAACTAAACAGAATTGATGGCAGAATAACTGAGGCAGAAGAACGGGTAAGACAGAATGGCGGAATTCACTGCCACGGGCCAGAATAAAGAAAAAAGAATGAAAGGAAAAGAAGACAGCCTAAGAGACCTCTGGGACAACATTAAATACACCAAGATTTGCATTATAGGGGTCCCAGTAGGAAAAGAGAGAGAAAAAGGACCAGAGAAAAAATTTGAAGAGATTACAGTCAAAAATTTCCTTAACATGGTAGAGGAAATATCCACCCAAGTCCAGGAGGATCAGAGAATCCCAGGCAGGATAAACCCAAGGAGAAACTTGCCAAGGCACAAAGTAATCAAATTGACAAAAATTAAAGACAAAGAAAAATTATTAAAAGCAACAAGGGAAAAATGACAATAACATGCAAGGGACTCCCATAACGTTAAGAGCTGATACTCAGAAGAAACTCTACAAGCCAGAAGGGAGTGCCACGATATATTTAAAGTGATGAAAGGGAAGAGCCTAGAACCAATATTACCCTACTCAGCAAGGATCTCATTCAGATTTGACAGAGGAATCAAAAGCTTTACAGACAAGCAAAAGATAAGAAAATTCAGCACCACCAAACCAGCTCTACAACAAATGCTAAAGGGACTTCTCTAAGTGGGAAAGACAGAGAAGAAATGGATCTACATAAACAAACGCAAAACAATTAAGAAAATGGTAATAGGAACATACATCTCGATAATTACTGTAAATGTGAATGGATTAAATGCTCCAACCAAAACACACAGGCTCAATAAATGGATCCAAAAACAAGACCCATATATATGATGTCTACAAGAGACCCACTTCAGACCTAGGGACACATGCAGAATGAAAGTGAGGGGATGGAAGGAGATATTCCATGCAAATGGAAATCAAAAGAAAGCTGGAGTAGCAATATTCATATCAGATAAAATAGACTTTAAAATAAAGAATGTTACAAGAGACAAGGAAGGGCACTACATAATGATCAAGGGATCCATGCAAGAAGAAGATATAACAATTATAAATATATATGCACCCAACATAGGAGCACCTCGGTACATAAGGCAACTGCAAACAGCTATAAAAGAGGAAATCGACAGTAACACAATAATAGTGGGGGACTTTAACACCTCACTTACACCAATGGCCAGATCATCCAAAATGAAAATTAATAAGGAAACACAAGGTTTAAATGACACAACAGACCAGATAGATTTAATTGATATTTATAGGACATTCTATCTGAAAACAGCAGACTACACTTTCTTCCCAAGTGCACATGGAACATTCTCCAGGATAGATCACATCTTGGGTCACAAATCAAGCCTCAGTAAATTTAAGAAAAGTGAAATCAGGGGCTTCCCTGGTGGCGCAGAGGTTGAGGGTCCGCCTGCCGATGCAGGGGACACGGGTTCGTGCCCCGGTCCCGGAGGATCCCGCATGCCGCGGAGCGGCTGGGCCCGCGAGCCATGGCCGCGGAGCCTGTGTGTCCGGAGCCTGTGCTCTGCAACGGGAGAGGCCACAGCAGTGAGAGGCCCGCGTACAGCAAAAAAAAAAAAAAAAAAAGAAAAGTGAAATCATATCAAGCATCTTTTCTGACCAGAGCGCTATGAGATTAGAAATGAATCACAGGGAGAAAACTGTAAAAAACACAAACACATGGAAGCTAAACAATCCGTTAGTAAATAACCAAGAGATCACTGAAGAAATCAAAGAGGAAATCAAAAAATACCTAGAGACAAATGACAACGAAAACATGATGGTCCAAAACTTATGGGATGCAGCAAAAGCAGTTCTAAGCATGAAGTTTACAGCAATACAATCTTAACTCAAGAAACAAGAAAAATCTCAAATGAAGAATCTAACCTTACACCTAAAGGAATTAGAGAAAGAAAAACAAACAAACAAACAAAAACCCACAAAGTTAGTAGTAGGAAAGAAATCATAAAGATTAGAGAAGAAATAAATGAAAAAGAAGTAAAGGAAACAATAGCAAAGATCAATAAAACTAAAAGCTTGTTCTTTAAGAAGATAAACAAAATTGATAAACCTTTGGCCCAACTCTTCACGAAAAGGAGGGAGCAGACTCAAATCAATAAAATTAGAAATGAAAAAGGAGAAGTTACAATGGACACCACAAAAATACAGATCATCATAAGAGACTACCACAAGTAAATCTACGCCAATAAAATGGACATTGTGGAAGAAATGGACAAATTCTTAGAAAGGTACAACCTTCCAAGACTGAACCAAGAAGAAATAGAAAATAGGAACAGAACAATCACAAGTAATAAAATTGAAACTGTGATTAAAAATCTCCCAACAAACAAAAGTCCAGGACCAGATGGCTTCACAGGTGAATTCTTTCAAACATTTAGAGAAGAGCTAACACCTATCCTTCTCAAACTCTTCCAAAAGATTGCACGGGAAGGAACACTCCCAAACTCATTCTATGAGGCCACCATCACCCTGATACTAAAACCAGACAGATACTACAAAAAAAAGAAAATTACAGACCATTATCACTGATGAATACAGATGCAAAAATACTCAACAAAATGCTAGCAAACAGAATCCAACAGCACATTAAAAGGATCATACAACATGATCAAGTGGGATGTATCCCAGGGATGCAAGGATGCTTTAATATATGCAAATCAATCAATGTGATACACCATATTAACAAATTGAAGAATAAAATCCATATGATCATCTCAATAGATGCAGAAAAAGCTTTTGACAAAATTCAACACCCATTTATGATAAAAACTCTCCAGAAAGTGGGCAGAGATGGAACCTACCTCAACATAATAAAGGTTATATACAACAAACCCACAGCAAACATCACTCTCAATGGTGAAAAACTCAAAGCATTTCCTTTATGATCAGGAACAAGACAATGATATCCACTCTCACCACTATTATTCAACAGAGTTTTGGAAGACCTAGCTATGACAATCAGAGAAGAAAAAGAAATAAAAGGAATACAAACTGGAAAAGAAGAAGTTAAACTGTCACTGTTTGCAGACGACATGATACTATACATAGAAAATCCTAAAGATACCATGAGAAAACTACTAGAGCTAATCAATGAATTTTATAAGGTAGCAGGATACAAAATTAATGCACAGAAATATCTTTCATTCCTATGCACTAACAATGAAAGATCAGAAAGAAAAATTAATGAAACAATGTCATTCACCATTGCAACAAAAAGAATAAAATACCTTGGAATAAACCTACCTGAGGAGGTAAAAGTCCCATACTCAGAAAACTATAAGATGCTCATGGAAGAAATCAAAGATGACACAAACAGATGGAGAGATATACCATGTTCTTGGATAGGAATAATCAACATTGTGAAAATGACTATACTACCCAAAGCAATCGACAGATTCAATGAAATCCCTATCAAATTACCAATGGCATTTTTTACAGAACTGGAACAAAAAATCCTCAAATTTGTATGGAGACACAAAAGACCCTGAATAGCCAAAGGAATCTTGAGGTAAAAAAACGGAGCTGGAGGAATCAGACTCCCTGACTTTAGACTATACTACAAAGCTACAGTAATCAAGGCTATATGATACTGGAACAAAAACAGAGATATAGATCAATGGAACAGGACAGAAAGCCCAGAGATAAACCCACACACTTATGGTCACCTTATCTTTGATAAAGGAGGCAAGAATATACGATTTAGTGAAGACAGACTCTTCAATAAGTGGTGCTGGGAAAACTGGACAGCTACATGTAAAAGAATGAAATTAGAACACTCCCTAACACCATACACAAAAATAAACTCAAAATGGATTAAAGACCTAAATGTAAGACTGGACACTATAAAACTCTTAGAGAAAAACATAAGAACACTCTTTGACATAAATCACAGCAAGATCTTTTTTGACCTACTTCCTAGAATAATGGAAACAAAAATAAACATATGGGACCTATGACACTTAAAAGCTTTTGCACAGCAAAGGAAACTATAAACAAGACAAAAAGACAAGCCTAAGAATGGGAGAATACATTTGCAAACGAATCAGCGGACAAAGGATTAATCTCCAGAACATATAAACAGCTCATGCAGCTCAATATTAAAAAACAACAACAACAAAAAAAAACAGGTCAAAAAATGGGCAGAAAACCTAAATAGACATCTCTCCAAAGAACACACACAGATGGCCAAAAGGCAAATGAGAAGAGGCTCAACATCAGTAATTATTAGAGAAATGCAAATCAAAACTACAATGAGTCATCACCTCACACTACTTAGAATGGGCATCATCAGAATATCTATGAACAACAAATACTGGAGAGGGTGTGGAGAAAAGGGAACCCTCTTGCACTGTAGGTGGAAATGTAAATTGATACAGCCACTATGGAGAACAGTATGGAGGTTCCTTCAAAAACTAAAACTAGAATTACCATATGAGCCAGCAATCCCACTACTGGGCATATATCCTGAGAAAACCATAATTCAAAAAGACACATGGGGCCTCCCTGGTGGCGCAGTGGTTAAGAGTCCGCCTGCCGATGCAGGGGATACGGGTTCGTGCCCCGGTCCGGGAGGATCCCATATGCCGCGGAGCGGCTGGGTCCGTGAGCCATGGCCGCTGGGCCTGCGCATCCGGAGCCTGTGCTCCGCCACGGGAGAGGCCACAACAGTGAGAGGCCCGCATACCGCAAAAAAAAAAAGAAAAAAAAAAGAAAAAAAAAAAAAAAAAAAAGACACATGCACCTCAGTGTTCACTGCAGCACTATTTACAATAGCCAGGTCATGGAAGCAACCTAAATGCCCACTGACAGTCAAATGGATAAAGAAGATGTGGTACATATATACAATGGAAATGAAAAAAGAAACTAAATTAGGTCATTTGTAGAGACGTGGATGGACCTAGAGACTGTCATACAGAGTAAAGTAAGTCAGAAAGAGAAAAACAAATACCATATATGTGGAATCTAGAAAAATGGTACAGATGAACCGGTTTGTAAGGCAGAAATAGACACAGATTTAGAGAACAAATGTATGGAAACCAAGGGGGTAGCGTGGAGGCGGGGATGGTGGTGGTGGGATGAATTGGGAGATTGAGATTGACATATATATACTAACATGTATAAAATAGATAACTAATAAGAATGTGCTGTAGAATAAATAAATAAAATAAAATAAAATAAAATAAAACAAAATAAATAAGGGCCATGGTCCAGATAGATGGCTATGAATAGCCATGACCTGTTCCCTGTGATTAACTCCTCTATGTATTTTTGAGATACTGAAAGTTATTCAAGAGTGATCTCTTTCTAAATATGATAGAGTTTAACAAATTTAATTACATTTCAAATGACCCATGTTATCACTAAGTAGACTTAATTTTATATTTTAAAGACTATTATTTCCTTATATTTTTTAAAGTTTTGTCCTATTTTTATATTGTGTGTGTTTAGCCTTTCTTTTGAGTTCACTTTGCTTTTTGTGAAAATGTATACAAAATATTGGTGAACTCTCAGAGTCTTTATAAATCTGAAAGTGTCTTTATTTTGCTTTTACTCTTGAATGAGAATTCACCTCAGTAAAAGCTCCAGATTGTCAGTTAATTTCTCTCAACACTGTGAAAGTATCATTCCATTCTCTCTGGCTTCCGTGGTTGTTTTCCAGAAGTCTGTGTCAACCTAATTGTTGCTCATTTTGCAGGTAATCTCTTTTGTGGCTTGTTGGCTTCTAAGATTTCTTTAATCTTTTATATTCTGCAGTTTCACTGCAAGATATCTAGTTAAGGGTTTGAGTTTATTCTTCTTTTTGCACAGAGTATACTTTTGATCTGAGGCAATATTGTCTTTCTTCAGTTCTGGAAAATTAAGAGCTATTATATCTTCAAATATTGCTTTTATATTACTCTTTCTTCTCCAGAGACAAGCTTTGGGATCATAATGACTGACCAAATTCTGGCTGATCATTAACTGTGTGGCTACAGATGCTTTACATAGCCATTTTGTGCATTGGTCAATGTATACACATACATACACAGACACACACACACACATACACACACACTAATTTTTTTGAAACCATGATTCTTTACTATTCCTTTATATTTCCTATCTATTTCCGTGTGTCTTTCCTAATGATCTCTTCAGTCTTACCCTGTTTGGAGTTTATCCCTTTTTTATTTATAACTGCACTTTTTCATTTGCAAGTTCTGATCATTTGTTGTTTGGTGTTTCCTGCTTGTTTTAGTTTCATAATTTTTTCCTTTTTTAAATATAAGATTTGATCATGCATCTTGTACTTTTCTCTTGCATATTACCAAATTTTTGTTTTGTTTTGTTTGTTTTGGGTTTTTTTTTTTTTTGGATTGCAGGGTGAATTTTGGTCTCTATGTCTGTACTCACCCAGCCCTACCAAGCACCTTTTGGGCAGCCTCTAACTGGTCCTAGGAACTCCTAAACCTGAACTAGACCTTTAATGGTGTTTCTGTATCTCGTTCAGTAATGACTGTCTGGGATATTGCAGACAAAGTCACTGAGTCAGTGAGCTGTTTGGTTCACTTTCTGGTCAAAAAGTAGGGTGTTTTCCCTCCTACCTCCCTCACTCAATCCACAGTTTCCTATATAACAAAATAGGTCAGCTAACAGATTTTTGGTTTGTATGTATCAATCAAAAAATATTTATCTTTGTCTTTCCCTAGAATTCCTATCCTACTGCATGGCTTTGAGAAGTGTGTCTACTTTTGGTTCCCTGACTGGAAATAGACACTATACCATGGGAACTTAACCCTTGTTCAATGCTGTCTGATTCCAGACTCAAAGCCCTCCATGCCCACAGTAACATATCTAATCTCTATTTTGTGTTTTTGTATAGTCTTGGTCCAAAACAATATTTATCTAGTTTTTGAGCTCAGTTTTGTCTTTTTCTCTTTTCGTGTATCATTTTCAATAGTATGCATTTGGAGGGCTTCCCTGGTGGCACAGTGGTTAAGAATCCGCCTTCCAATGCAGGGGACATGGGTTCGAGCGCTGGACCAGGAAGACTCCCACATGCTGCGAAGCAACTAACCCTGTGCACCACACCTACTGAGCCTGTGCTCTAGAGCCCGCGAGCTGAAGCCCGCGCGCCTAGAGCCCGTGCTCCGCAACAAGAGAAGCCACCCCATACCACAATGAAGAGTAGCCCCCGCTCACCGCAACTAGAGAAAGCCTGCAGGAACGAAGACCCAATGCAGCCAAAAATAAATAAATAAAATAAATAAATTTATATAAAAAAATAGTATGCATTTGGAGTAGGGCATGGGGTGGGAGGATGACTAAGTGGAAATTCATGATATCATCTTGAGCAGAATTCCTCTCTCACTTTACTTTTCAATGCTTATTGAAATGTGATTTTCAGACTTTTGGACACATATTCCACTTCCATAATTTGTCTAGCAATAATATATCCTGAATATGAACAGCATGCTATTTGAAGAAGAACTGAAAACACTGTGAAGGTGTTTAGCTCAGGAAAAAATAGGCTTCGAGTGGAAGGTGCTGAATAACAGTTTTCATATATTTGAGAGGGTGTCAAGTGCAAAGCGATTTAATTTATTAGTATTTGTTGAAGTGAATAAAGTCAGTTTGACTAAATAGGGTGAAGCCTGAGCTATGGAAAGATGGAATGACAGCCTTGAGATACAGTGACTCTCCCAACTCTAAAGTTTTTACTCATAGACTAGGGGGGCATTCAGTAGCTTTTAGATCTAGGTACATTAGACTAGAAAGGCTGCAAGTCCTTCCTATAACTGGGATTTTGATTTTAATTTAGTGGAAAGTGAAGTACAGAAAATCTGGAGATTAACTTTTACACTAAAGTGGCCATAAGCTTGAGGCCTTCACACACTCCTAAGCATAAAAGAATGGTATCTTGGACACTTTGTCAATTAAAGCAATTTGCTCTTAATTTCAGTTAGATTCTCATATAGTAAGACAAATACCTCTTCCTTAGATGTGTCACTTTGGTTTGTAGATCATGGCTCTTTGAATTGAGGCTTAGTGTATTTATTTACTTAAAAAGTACTTCTTTAGCACTTACTGTGAGCAAGAACTGTTTTAAGTGCTTCACAAATATTACCTCAAAAACTCATATGAGGTTGGTAATAATATAGCTCCCAGTTCAGAGATGTAGAAAACTGAGGCATGGAGACGTTAAGTAACAGCCTTGAAGTCATAGAGACAGTAATGATAGGGGAAAGTTTCAAATCCAAGAAGTCAGGGACCTGAGTCTTTAGGCTTAATCATTACAGTACTCAACGTAGAATCATTCATTAAATAAGAGTTACTATAAAGTTCTTTAGCAAGTTCTATGCATTTTACGTTGGAAGATACTGAAAATGTTATTTACATGTTAAATCTGGAATGAATTCATTTTACGTAATAATAGCAATTTTATAGGCCTAGAATATATTATCTATTACATAAAATGTGTATGAATATAAAAACAAAAAAGGAAGATAGAAAGGTTACAATAGAATTGCAAGCTAAAATTTAATTATTCATTGACATCTTCAAATTCACTGACCGTCTACTTTTTCAAATGGGTTTCAGGTGGTAAGAGTGTTTGTTTAATGCAAGCTTTCCTTTTAAAGAAGGAGTATTAAAGTAATCATGTGAACATATAAGTTTCACTAAAGGACTCCAGTGTGATAAATCACTTCATCAAAAAATTTAAAGCAGCGTTAATAGTCCATCCATGACTTATCTAGCAGCAGCCATATTTGTGGAACAATTTATATGTAAATTTTTAAAAATAAATTGATTTTGAAGTTATCTAAGGATGGCTACTTTATATGTATGATTTATGATCAATTGTGAGCATGGTGTTTATCATGCAGACACAAGAAATAAATTGAACAACGAATGCAAATCATAAAAAGTGAAGAAAAGTACCCAAAGACTATTATATTGACACATGTTCCCAGAAAATTGCATCTCCATTCATGTTCCCTTAAATTGTTGATATATACCTAAAATAATGCCATGAAAAATTTTCACCATTTCTAGTAAAATATGTTACAGATGCATTCTGTTTACATGAAAGGACTTCACTGGTATTCAATCTCAAAAGCCACTTAAATGTATGAAAACTTGGATAGTTTTTCAGATGGATAGATTGATTGATTTTGCTGCTAGATAAAGGTAATACTATTTAACTCTAATTTTCACTTATTAAATATTGAAAAAAAGCAGTTACTTGAAAAATGTGTTCTTAGCTTTCTGCAAGTGTCCAAGGAGACAATAAGTTTGGATCCTTTTTTCCTTGGTGTAGATCAAGAAAGTCAAGAACTAATTAAGACTGGATATTCTCCCTATTTAATATTTTTCAAATTTATGTGGAAGTTTCTCTGACAGTATTTCAGTTAAGAGCTGGTTTCATACTAAGCCAGTTGACTTCTTTGCAAATACCACTTATTCTGATAAAAAGTGGTATATGAAATTTCCTGTAACTATGGCCATAGCTCATTTAAAAAAAATTTTTTTTATTTTGTGGTACACGGGCCTCTCACTGTTGTGGCCTCTCCCGTTGTGGAGCACAGGCTCTGGACGCGCAGGCTCAGTGGCCATGGCTCATGGGCCTAGCCGCTCCGCGGCATGTGCGATCTTCCCAGACCAGGGCACGAACCAGTGTCCCCTGCATTGGCAGGCGGACTCTCAACCACTGCGCCACCAGGGAAGCCCTCAATTTTTAATCTATGTGTACATACCACCACAGATTAATCCTCACCTACTTTAACCTTTGTTTCCTTTGGGAATTGTTTTATACCCACTTATATGACTGTCTCAGCAAGTGGAATAAGCCAAGATATAACTGCATATGAATTATCTCTGTGATTATGGTAATTTTTAAAGAGAATATAGTGGCCTAATCCCCTAAATTATGAGGTAAACAGTTAACATTTATAGTTTTCACCGACTGGTATTTTTCATTCCTTAATCCATGCTGGGTAACATGGTGCCTACTAGAGATCCCTAAATATGTTTGAATGTGGCATCTGTAAAAACAGTTTCTAGATAGGTTTACTACTATTATAAATTATAAGCATAGATCCCATTTGTAGAATTCTCCTTATGTGACAAGCATTGTGGTAAGCTCTTTAAATACTTATATCAGTATCCTCAAACCCTATAGGGTAAACCCTACAATTTGCCATGGCTTTATTCTGTATTATATGCTGGGTGCATAGCATTTACATAGTAAATGAGCAACATACAGAAAACAACAATGCAAATATTTTCTTCTTCAAGTTCATGAACTCCTTAAATCAAAAGAGCTCTTGTGATTTCATGGACTCCAGGTTAAAAACCCTTGCAGAAAACTCAATTGACTAAAAGCTAACCAGCACTGTGGTCAAATTCCATAGTGCTTGGCCACTAGGTGGAGAGGCTGGTCTTCTTGAGGTTATGAACTCTCCCATAAGTATGTTCCCTGTATACTCTATGAGTACACGGACACAAACTACAATATATTTTATTTTAAATATTTGATCCTATTGTCTCTAATAAGCATACTTGCATTTTTATGTGAAAATGGGTTTCACTTTCTTTCAGAAAATGCCAAGTCATGACATGTCATACCTGAATGTAGAAACATATCAGTGCAGTGCTGCTTTTTTTTTTTTTTTTTTTTTTTTTTTTTTTTTGCGGTATGCGGGCCTCTCACTGTTGTGGCCTCCCCAGTTGCGGAGCACAGGCTCCGGACGCGCAGGCTCCGGACGCGCAGGCTCAGCGGCCATGGCTCACGGGCCCAGCCGCTCCGCGGCATATGGGATCCTCCCAGACCGGGGCACGAACCCGTATCCCCTGCATCGGCAGGCGGACTCTCAACCACTTGCGCCACCAGGGAGGCCCTGCAGTGCTGCTTTGAAGCTGACCAAGATAATACCCAAATGCTCCACTGGTGTAGCCTGACCTTGATCTTCAGTGGCATGTTGAAACTACCGAAGTCACAAAACTGGATTATCATCAGTGGAATTTTTTAGTGAATCTTCCATATCTATATTATGTCTAGAATATCTTTTTAAACAAGGTATGTTTCAACTATTTTTCATTCATCACTGGCAAACTGTTCTGTTTTTGTGCCACCTCTGCTATGCTCTTATAGTACTGAATATGCACTATTTAGAGATATTCATTGACACAAAACTCCTTATTTACACAATTTCTCCAGGATAACTTTGTCATATACCTCAAAGCTGAGATAGTTTGAGGTTCAAGTCCCCAACAGAATGTAGTACAAATCTCTTCTACAGATAAAAGCAGAGTAAAATAATTATTGACTGGGAATTAAAAAAAACTTTTATAGATCCTGCTATTGCCTTCTTGCCAAGATGAACTATCTGCTCATTTATTCTAAATTAGAATTGTGTAGTTAGCAAAGATCAAGAAGATTATAAAATGGTGTAAAGCCAGCATAGCACAGCAATTAGTTTTTCTTTTGTAAATACTACTTTCCCATGCTTATTAGTTAAGTATTATTTAAGATACTATTGAGTCTTAATAGAATGCTCACATCATTAAAAATTTAAGCTGGACATTAAAACATGTATGAAGTTCTGTCAAGTATTATTAATGATTAAACAATGAGGAAATATGTTATTACAGTGTAGTCAATCTTTAATGTCCATTAAATCCACTTGGTAAATGTAAGTGGAAACAATACTAACTACAATTCTTGCTCTCAAGTAGCCCTTTACACATTATAAAGAAATGAGGGCCTTATAACACCAATCAATAAGTAATGAAAGGAAACCACACACAGTCGCTGTAATCTGAATGGGACTTTCACAGAAATCTTATTATCCTCCTACTAGGGATAGTGATGAACAGACATCTTGCTTGCCGCTTTGTAAGCAAATGCCTGTGCACGTAGCACTGTGATTATATTACTATCTTGGGCCTTAGATCATCTTCAGCATCACAGAGTTCTGAAAATCCCATTAAGAAATCATTTCAAAGAAACATATTCTTTGAAATAATTTTCAATGCTTTTCTAATTTTTTTTTTTTTCAGTACCCGGGCCTCTCACTGTTGTGGCCTCTCCCATTGCAGAGCACAGGCTCCGGACACGTAGGCTCAGTGGCCATGGCTCACGGGCCTAGCCACTCCGCGGCATGTGGGATCTTCCCGGACCGGGGCACGAACCCGTGTCCTCTGCATCAGCAGGCGGACTCTCAACCACTGCGCCACCAGGGAAGCCCTATTTTTTTTATATAAATGTATCTTCTAAATTTCTTCTCAGAATGGGAATAAATTCACTTGTATGTATGCACAGAGGGACATGGGTATACAGTTTATTTTCTTTCTATTTTAAATGCTCTCCTAACTAAATATGACATATAATGCAAATGTTGGCCAAAATTTATATGGGCTATGCTTAACATGTGTAATACTGGAATTTATAACTGGATTGACCCTGAGAAAGCCTTCCTGAGTAAAAATTTTTTTTAGAAAAAAAAAGTATTGTTATAAAATTGGGTTTTTACTTTTTCTTATGATTTTGTGGTCTAATGAAGAATAAATACTTCATGAAATTTAATGCAATTTCCTTTCACTTTTAATTGTTCCTCATGGAATTGAGGGAATTTCTCTTTACATATACCCCCAAGGGAGTCTTTCCACCTAATTTTTAAAGTAAGGCAGCATCATTCAATTTTCAATAGCCAGAGCCATAAAATAGGCACATAATTTACATTAAATTCCTCATTTTCTACTTTAGAGTGTTGTTGGATCAGCAGAAGGTTCACACTGATCATACTGATTGTAAGGGTAAAGTAGGCAAGAGATAGTGAAAGCTTTGTATCTTCTGATAAATTAGTTTTAAGTATCTTTTTTTTCTCTTAAATGTTTATTGTTGTTCTAATTGTGAAGACACATAATTTACTCTTGTAATCTGTCTTCCTTAATCTTCCCAGCTAAATTTAGAATTCTTGTGTGTCAAAAATTGTTGGCATTTGGCCATTTGTTGAATTTCTTCCTGGTATCCTGACATGATTAAAAATGTAATTATTTTACTCAAGTTACAAAAAGCAAGCATAATTTGTGGTGCCTGCCAGGTCCTAATAATATCTTTTCCTCTGAGAACATATCCTCCCAACCTCTCACTATTCCTATATCCTATAAAAATAAAACATAACATAACTAGGGTTGTCCTATAGGGCCCTGCTTCCCGGTGATAGCTGATCAGGGATAGTTGATTGCCTTAAACCAAGCTATTGAGTTTCTCTTTCCTAGGAATATGAAATGAGAAAGACTTTAATTCAGCCTCAGCTGTTTGCTTGGGCTTGAGTTATGCAAACCTGATAGGTGCAGGTGGGGAGGAGCTGCTTTATACATGGAAAAGAGGATAAAGCCAGTTTATTACAGAGAATGAACACATGTACAGTTGAAGCAGAGAAGCATGAGGAAGAGCAAGAGAAAGGGAGAGAAAGGAAGGGAGGGGTGGGCAGGAGATATTTGTTAGTCTTCTTATAGCTTTCCAGTTCTTAGTTTCACTTATCTAAAAAGACAGCCAATTTTGAAAATTTGGGGGTTCTTTTATCAAGGTCACATCAATGAGTTCCACTACTTTGTAGCAATTTATATTTTTTTGTAAGGCAAAGATAACTTCTCACGTTTTTGTTTTTCCTCGAAGAACATGTGAGAAGTCATGTGTCTCAGGCTCATAGCTCTTCTTCTAGGTTTGGGAAACACTCCAGACTTTCCTTAAAACTGATGTTTGTCAAATGTGCTGCATGACTTGGTTTCCTAGGTAACAGTGTGTGTTGACTTGGTTGTAAAATTTCTATTTCCTTGAGCTCATACTTGAGGCGGGGAGGGAGTTCTAAAATATATATAAATCTCAGGATCAGAAATTTCCCTCTCATCCTCCACTACTTCTTGCCACCTGCATCCTCATAGGATCTATATTTATCAACTTTCAAGCAGGATTTGCTGTTCTTCAATTTTCCCACAAGCCCTTAGGAGCTTATTTCTAGCTTTATAACACTCCCAACTTATGTTACCTAATGAGTCATAGGAATGATTTTAAAATTTATATATAATGAAAAATATAATATAAAACCATTCACGGTGCATTCACTGAATATGAAGCACTTTGTCTTTTACATGAATTATTGCATTTGATCTGCACAACAATCCTAGACACTAAATATGGTTATCATTTCTTTTTTTAAAACTTTTTATTTTATATTGGAGTATAGTTGATTAACAATGTTGTGTTAGTTTCAGGTGTACAGCAAATTGATTCAGTTATACATATACATATATCTATTCTTTTTCAGATTCTTTTCCCATTTAGGTTGTTACATAATATTGAGCAGAATTCCCTGTGCTATACAGTAGGTCCTTGTTGGTTATCCATTTTAAATATAGCAGTATGTACATGTCAATCATTTATTTTTGGTAGGTGAGGAAACTGAAGTTTTACGAAGTTAAATGACTTAAAGTCATAAATTTGTGAGGTCAAGACTTCAATCCATGTCTATAAATGCCAGACTCATGCCCTGGGCCAATATACTACACCAGAAACACAAAGCTGTGTGTTCATCTGATATCTTTGTATCAAGGCACATGGGGAGGCAGGAAGAGAATCAGGTTCCCTCAGTGTGGGGCCCCAGAGAATACATGGGAGAGATATACATTGGTGGGTAGGGAGAAATTTGACTATGGCATTTATCATTATTTATTTATTTCTTAAGGGCAGGGAGAACACTGCATTATATCCTTGTCTCACCCATTACATAATGTCTTACTGGTGGCAGGCTCTTAATAACAAGTTGATTGATTAATAATTGGAAACATTGATGTAGCCTCTACTGCCATTGCCAGGGCAACTGCCCTAAATTGTAGCCTCTCCTTTTACCTTCATAACATAGTTCAATGTAAAAGTCATCTATAAATAATGTCTCTATTTATTTTTTAAAATTTCTGGTATATAGCCAAAAAACATTATTGAATAAGCATCTAATAAAATATATGAGTATATGGTAGAAAAGCTTGGATTTGGAGCTTTTTCTTGTCCATTTGTGCTCACAGTTATTTCTCCCACTTTCAACCTCCAGTAATACTCTTTCTATAATAATGTCACTGATTTGCCTTCTAAGAATATTAGGGATTGAAGGAATTCTGTCCTTTGCCATTATTTTTCAGATTAAAAAACTGAAGGTTAAAGAGATAAAGGGGCTCAGCTAATGATCCACCCCACATACAACTGGGGATTGCAGAATAAGAACTAGAATTGGGGTTTCTCAATCACAAGCCCAGTGATATATCTGCTGCATATCACATAACCACTTTGGTCTATATTGGTTTGGTCATCTCTATTAGTTATGTTTTTGGTTACAATAAATAAATACATATACACAAATAAACAAATAGACTGGACAATTATAAGAGAATTGAACATATTTGAAAAGTACCTCAAATGGCACAAAGCTGGTGGAATCCTGAAGAACCAAATTAGCAGAGGCTGAGAGAGATTGGGCACCCAGAACAACTGCCAAAGTCCTGTCATCCTTCAGGACCACAGTAGAGAACTGTGGGGAAAGCTATGACCATAGTGTTACTAGTGGCACTGCTGTTCAAGATAGGATGCAGCCTTTACTACCACTGCTCCTGAAATGATTTCCAGACTGGCTCCTGCTTATTTGCATAAACCGCTTTAGAGTCAAAGTCCCAGTATGGGGTAGCCCAGGGTAAGGTTAGGTCAGAGGCCCATGTTTCAGCTGCCAAGGACCTAGAATTCTGACAACTAATATGCCTCCTTTTTAGTTTTCATAGTGGGAGATAAAACTTTGCCTTTCTTTCTAGAGATTTCCCTAAGCAGAAGGGATTCAGAGATTGGGCAGCTGCAAGTGAGAAGTGTCCACTAAATGTTTTTTTTTTTTTTTTTTTTTTTTTTACCGGTACGCGGGCCTCTCACTGTTGTGGCCTCTCTGGTTGCGGAGCACAGGCTCCGGACGTGCAGGCTCAGCGGCCATGGCTCACGGGCCCAGCCGCTCCGCGGCATGTGGGATCTTCCCGAACAGGGGCACGAACCCGTGTCCCCTGTATCGGCAGTCGGACTCTCAACCACTGTGCCACCAGGGAAGCCCCCAGGAGAGTTTTTAAGTGCTGGGATGAGCCAGTGGAAGAGTAGTAGAGGAAGTTAGAGGGGAGGTTGGGTACTGGGATTAGGCCATCTGATTTACTAATTGGTGCTTATCGAAGTTAAGCTCCTACCCTCCCACAAAGACTAGGATATAGGGGTCCTGTCTTTCTTAATGATTACACTTCAGAGGGTTGGCTCTTAGGTCTTTGAGAGAGACATCCCTGAGTTGCAAAATTGGCAAAAGGATGGGAGAAGATCATATCTTAAAGGGGCAGAAAAATAATTTAGGATTAAAATTGTTCTAAAATAAATGCTCTAAGCATGGGCCTCCCTGGTGGCGCAGTGGTTGAGAGTCCGCCTGCCGATGCAGGGGATACGGGTTCGTGCCCCGGTCTGGGAGGATCCCATATGCCGCGGAGCGGCTGGGCCCGTGAGCCATGGCCGCTGGGCCTGCGCGTCCGGAGCCTGTGCTCCGCAACGGGAGAGGCCACAGCAGTGAGAGGCCCGCATACCGCAAAAAGGAAAAAAATAAATAAATAAATAAAATAAAATAAAATAAATGCTCTAAGCAAAGAGAAGGCAGGGACCTACAATCAGGAAGACAACTGTCTAAAGTTCAGTCAAGCTGAGGAAAATGCTAGGGCCTTCTTGATCTTAGTATGTTCATGTTCTAGTTCTTTAAATAGAAAATTTTACAAGACTTCAGTTCGTATTGTACTATTATCTATTTCCCTCCCAAACAGTAGTATATCACCATACTTTTAAAATACAGCAGTGGTAAAAGATGACTAAGTATTTGAATGAACACAATGGAAAGTCATGAAACTTCTTTTAGCTTCCTTCTTTCCCCCATCAAAACTTTTTGGACAATATTTTACTCAAAGGTGTCTCAAATAATCTGAGGATAAAAATAGAGATGTTTCTAAAGGTACAAATATATAACTGGATTAAATGTATTTAATTTGAATGACAATAATTCCCAGGGTAAATTTATTTTTGTTTGTCTTAGAGATATTGATAAAGAAAATATGAATTCTTTTCAGCAAGCCTATTTAGAAAAATGGCAGTAACAAAAATCTAATTACAGTTCCATTGGTTATTAACTCCCTTTGCAGTTTTACTGAAAGCATTATTTCATATTAAAGTTTAGATTATTTTCACAACTACCCCTTTGACAGAACGCCAAAAAATGTGTAATTCTTCTAACATTGTAGAATAAGGAAATGATAAACTTGTAAGAAATAGGGCCTCTATATTGGATTGCAGTAAAATATGCAAAGTATAAGCTTGGCCCTCAACATAACTATCCTTTATTTCTGCAAAAACTACTCTAGGCTGGCCTTATCTTAAATCACTACCCTAAACCACTATTAACTCAAAACGACCAAGTACTAACACTGTACTGCAGCTACCTCCAATATGCATGTATGGAAAACTAGAATCTCTGTTTCTAGAAATCCTTGCTGCTACACATATCTTCCCTCAGCACGCTATAGCCTTTCAGAGTAATAACAACAAATCCAGGGACTATTGAAATGAAGTATGCCAGGGTAGAAGCAACTGAGTTATATCAGTGTATTTCAGATCAGAAAGGAAAGAACACCCTTAGTGATTTCAGTGATGGCTTAATTTACTCCAGGAAGCTAGATGTGGGATAAAATAAACTTTATTGGGAATATCTGTAGGTGTGTATGTGTGTGTGTAAAATCTTAGACAAAGAAATATATTTTTTGATATTTTTATCAGGCTAAATTCCTAATAAAATGATGTTCATGTCTTAATCCATTTTCATTTGTGAATACAAAAACACCTATCAAAAAATGGCCCTCATATGATAATTTCAATAAAGGATAATATACCTTAAAGGTTGGCCAAGGCAAAACATCTTTTATCCTACAAAGGTATGGATGCAGACCCCTAGAGAACCCTTTCTAACTACCCATGATTGAGAGGTTGAGCATTCTAGAAGAAGAAACCTTTAAAATAATGAGTGCATACTCTGAGGCTGTTTTTGTTATTGTTGTTAGTATTACAGAGGATTGTTTTGGGGCCAGTATTTGAGACATGGAGCTTCTTTTTCTTTGGAATTTACCCCAAACTGCTTGAAAAATAATACAATAATGACAACGATTCTTTTTATTGGTAACATACTTTGACATTTATTGTGTATTTTTTTTACTTGTTGTTTATATTTGAACCTCACTGAAAGACAGTGAAGTCTACAGAGTAGGTTTTATCTACATTTTATAAGATAAGAATGAGAATACTGATGTCACTGACAAGTAAAAGGAAGAGCTCAGCCTGGAATTCAGGTTTTCTGATCCCAAGTTCACTGACTTAACGAATATAAAGAAGTTAGCACATTTTTTGATGTACAGAAAATGCTAGCCATCAGTATTATTACTATTAGTAGTATTTTAATAAATATTTTTATAATATCTCTTCTCTGAATCAACTGTCAACTAGAAGTAACAGAATTTATAAGACTTTTGCTCTGGGAAAGCATTTTCCTATATTCCTTTTTCATAAGATCTTTCTTATTATGCTACTTTCAAGGATACTGCTGATTCCCCCAAAGACAGCAGGACAACATATTAGGTATATGAATTGTTTGCCAGTATAAACTAGGCTGATGTCTATGGTTAGCCTAATAAGAAAGTCACTGATTATTTTCTTCCCATCCAAACCTATGCTCCTATTTTCACACTAGGATTCCTCTTCTACCACAAGTACACAGAACATCTGGGATCCCAGGGTTCTATTGTTATTTAAGATGGCAATCTGCTACAATTGTCTGCCTTCATTCACAATGAATCCCACTGGAAATCTCAATCACAACTTAGATGACATGGATGCTAAGCAAAAGAGGAATCATTCGCTACAGTGGAACTCAGAAAGGAGGAAAAAAAGATAAATTTCACTGTCTAGCAAGTAAATTCTATTTTGTAAAACTGAATGTTGCCCTGTGATTGACAGCTAATTTTGATACACTCTGAACTGAAAAGATTACAAATTAAACCCCCATCAAGCCAAGAAGCAGTTAAAACCTCAACTGGATTAGGCCTATTTGATTCTTTAGGAGCTGCATTCATTCATGAACCTTCTGTCCCAATTCCTACTTTCAAGGTGATTTTGGTGGTCCTTTATTCATGAAATCATTCTGTAAGGGAATATATAATTAACACACACCAACTAGGCTAACTAGTGTTAGCCTAGTTCTTTTGGGCAGGAATAAATCATTTTTAGTATTGTTTATACTACTTTATTATAATTTACTATTATACTATTGTATTTATAGAATTTTTAAATTATTTATTTTTTTGTTTGTTTTCTACCTAAGGACTATCACTACAAAGCAGAAATCAAAGAGGTGGTTTTAAGGGAACCTATAGTATAATGCCTATATGCAGTAGGTAATCAATATACAAAGGAGTAAATTCAGAAATGATTGTATTATTCTGAAGGTGGGCTAATGAACTATCATTTTTATTACCAGAGTTCATCTTGGATCCTAAAAGGTTTCTGTGACTTGGAGAAAAGGTGAACCAGAGAGCTAGAAGCAGTGAATCAATTTTTCTGTAGTACAGCTTCAGTTAAAACTAAACTGGTAAGAATGACTGCCTCATGTAGCAGTCAATTGTTTAAGAAACAAACAGGTGGGTTCTGGAGAGGCTAATGATCTCAGGCACTTATTATTTAGCAATTTATTTAACACATATTTATTTAGAGCCTTCTGTGTGTTATACACTCTTTTATGTGTTGGGAATATAGCATAAATAAGAGCAAACTGTCAACTTTAATCACAAGTTACTCAACTTGAAATGGTTTAAACAGAAACAAGAATGTATTGGTAAATGCAACTGGAGATGTCAAGCAGTGAATATGTCTTTACTTATTTTTTATTGAATTATTATTGACATGTAATATTACATTAGTTTTAAGTGTACAACATAGGGATTCAATATTTTTATATATTACAAAATAATCACCACTACAATTCTAATTACCATATGTTACCACACAGAGTTATTATAATATTATTGACTATATTCTCTATGCTATACATCTCTGTGACTTATTTACCTTATAGCTGGAATTTGTACCTCGTAATTACCTTCATCCACTTGGTCTGACCCCCTGACTCTGGCAACCACCAGTTTTTTCTCTGTATCTATGAGTATGTTCCTTTTTTTTGGTTTTATTTGTTCATTCGTTTTGATTTTGGCATCCCACAGATATGTGAAATCATATGGCTTTTGCGTTTCTCTCTGTGACATATTTTACTTAGCATAATACAATCTAGGTCCATCCATGTTGTCTCAAATGGCAAGATTTCATTTTTTCCCTATGGATGAATAATATTTCATTGTACATATACATACCACATCTTTATCCATTCGTCTATCAATGGGCACTTAGGTTTCTACCATTTCTTGGCTATTGTAAATAGTGCTGCAATGAACAAGGGGTACATATATCTTTTCAAATTAGTGTTTTCATTTTTTAAAATAAATACCCAAATGGGGAATTGCTGGATGGTATGGTAGTTCTATTTTTAGTCTTTTGAGGCACCTTTATACTGTTTCCATAGTGGCTGCAACAATTAACATTCTCAATAACAATGCATGAAGTTTCCCTTTTCTCCACATCCTTGCCAACACTTGTTGCTTCTTGTCTTTTTGATAATAGCCATTCTGACAGGTGTGAGGTAATATGTCATTGTGATCTTGATTGCACTTCCCTGAGGATCAGTGATGTTGAGCATCTATCTTTTCATGTGTCTGTTGGCCATCTGTATGTTTTCTCTGCAAAAAAGTCTATTCAGATCCTCTGCCCATTGTTTAATTGGGTTTTTTTTTGATATTGAATTGTATAAGTCCTCTCTATATATGGAATAGCAAACCCTTATATCATTTGCAAATATCTTCTCCCATTCAGTATGTTGCATTTTCATTTTGTTGATGGCTTCCTTTGATACACAAAAGCATTTTAGTGTGATGTAGTCCCACATTTATTTATTTCTATTTTTGCTGTCCTTGGCTGAGGAGACATACTCAAAAAAAATATTGCCAAGACTGATGTCAAAGAGCTTCCTGCCTATGTTTTTTCCTAGGAGTTTCAGCTTCAAGTCTTACATTTATGCCTTCAATCCATTTTGAGTTTATTTATTTATTATTTTTTTTTTGCGATATGCGGGTCTCTCACTGTTGTGGCCTCCCCCGTTGCGGAGCACAGGCTCCGGACGCGCAGGCTCAGCGGCCACGGCTCACGGGCCCAGCCGCTCCGCGGCATATGGGATCCTCCCAGACCGGGGCACGAACCCGTATCCCCTGCATCGGCAGGCGGACTCTCAACCACTTGCGCCACCAGGGAGGCCCTTGAGTTTATTTTTGTATATAATAAAGTGGTCCAGTTTCATTCCTTTTTGGGGAGCTGTCCAGTTTTCCCAACACCATTTATTGAAGAGACTGTCTTTTCCTCGTTGTGTATTCTTGCCTCCTCTGTTGTAGATTAATTGACCATATCAGCATGGTTTCATGTCTGGGCTCTCTGTTCTGTGCCATTGATTTATGTGTCTGTTTTGGTGGCAGTACCATACTGCTTTGATTAGTATAGCTTTGTAGTATAGTTTGAAATCAGAGAGTGTAATACCTTCAGCTTCTTTCTCAAGATTGCTTTGGCTATTCAGGGTCTTTTGTGGTTCCATACAAATTTTAGGAGTATTTGTTCTAGTTCTGTGAAAACACCATTGAAATTGTGATGGGGATTGAGAGAAATTTGATGATTGCTTTGGGTGGTATGGACAGTTTAACAATATTAGTTCTTCTGATCTATGAGCATGGTATATCTTTCCATTTATTTGTGTCATCTTCAATTTCTTTCCTCAACATCTTATAGCTTTCAGAGTACAGACATTCCATCTCCTTGGTTAAATTTATTCCTAGATATTTTATTCTTTTTCATGTGATTGTAAATCAAATTGTTTTCTCAAATTCTCTTTCTTATAGCTCATTATTAGTGTACAGCAATGCAACAGATATCTATGTATCAATTTTGTCTCCTGCCATATTACTGAATGCATTTATTAGTTCTAAGTGTCTCTGGTAGAGTTTGCGGGGGGGGGGGTTCTATATATAATATGTCATCTGCAAAACTTCTTCCTTTCCAAGTTGAATGCCTTTATTTCTTTTTCTTGCCTAACTGCAAACTTCCTACATTATGTTGAATAAAGTGGCAAGAGTGTGCAGTCTTGTTCCTGATGTTAGAGGAAAAGCTTTCAGCTTTTCACCATTGAGTATGATATTAACTGTGAGTTTGTCATATGTGGCCTGTATTGTGTTGACGTATATTCCCTCTATATGTACACTGTAAAGAGTTTTTATCATAAATGGATGTTGAACTTCATCAAATGCTTTTTCTGCATCTATTGATATGACCACATGATTTTTATCCTTCATTTTGTTAATGCAGTGTATCACACTGATTGATTTGCAGATGTTAAACCATCCTTGCATCCCTGCAGTTAATTCTACTTGATCATGGATCATGATCCTTTTAATGAATTGTTGAATTTGGCTTGCTGGTATTTTGTTGGGGATTTTTGCATCTATGTTCATCGGGGATACTGGGCTGAAATTTTCTTTGTGTGTATTGTCTTTGTCTGGTATTGGTATCAGGGTAACATTAACCACATAAAATAAATTTGGAAGTGTTCCTTCCTCTTAATTTTTTTGGAATAATTTGAGAAGGACAAGTATAGGCATAGCTTGGAGATACTGTGGTTTCAGTTCCAGACCACTGCGATAAACAAATAGCACAATAAAGTGAGTCACACAAACTCTTTGGTTTCCCAGCATATAAAGTTATGTTTACACTATAGTGTAGTTTATTAAGCATGCAAAAGCATATGTCTACAAAAAAGTATATAACCTTGGTTAAAAAATACTTTATTGCTAAAAAAAATCTGAGCTTTCAGTGAGTCATAGTAGTAATATCAAAGATAACTGATCATAGATCACCACAAAAATACAATAATAAGGAAAAATTTTGAAATACTGGGACAATTACCAAAGAGTAACACAGAGAAATAAAAAAGCAAATGCTGTTGGAAAACTGGTACCAGTAGACTTGCTTGATGCAGAGTTGCCACAAACCTTCACTTTGTAAAAAAAAAAAAGCAATATCTGTGAAGTTCAACAAAGTGAAACACACTAAAACAAGGTATGATTTATTAACTCTTCTTTAAATGTTTGGTAGTATTCAGCTGGGAAGCCATCTGGACCTGGACTATTTGTTGGGAGTTTTTTGTTGTTGTTGTTGTTGTTGTTGTTTATTACTGACTTATTATTATTCAGAGTTTTCTATTTCTTCATGACTAAGTCTTAGAAGATTGTATGTTTCTAGGAATTTATCCATTTCTTCTAGGTTGCCCAATTTGTTGGCATATAACTGTTCACACTACTTTCTTATTATCTTTGGTATTTCTGTGATGCTGGTTGTAATCTCTTTTATTTCATTCCTGTGTTTATTTATTTGGATGCTCTCTCTCTCTCAGATGAGTCTTCCTAAAAATCTGTTGCTTTTGTTCATCTTTTCAAGAGCCAGCTCTTAGTTTTATTGATCTCTTTTATTTTTTTTAGGGGGGGGTCTCTATTTCATCTATTTTTGCTCCAATCTTTATTATTTCCTTCCTTCTAGTAATTTGGGATTTTGTTTGTTTTTTTTCTAGTTCCTTTAAATGTATAGTTAGTTTGTTCATTTGAGATTTTTCTTGTTTCTTGAGGTCGGCCTGTATCACTATAAAGTTTCCTCTGAGAACTGCTTTTTGCTGTGTCCCACATACTTTGGAATGTTGTGTTTCCATGTTCGTTGTCTCAAGATTTTCTGATGTCCTCTTTGATTTCTTCAGTGACCAAATAATTGTTTAGCAGCATGGTCTTCAGTCTCCATGTGTTTGTGTTTTTTCCCATTTTTGTCTTATAACTGATTTCTAGTTTAATACCATTGCGATCTGAAAAGATCCCTCACATAATTTGTCTTCTTACATTTACTGGCACTTGTTTTATGGCTTAATGTGATCTGTTCTAGAGAATGTTC
Source organism: Mesoplodon densirostris (assembly GCF_025265405.1). Lineage (NCBI taxonomy): Eukaryota > Metazoa > Chordata > Mammalia > Artiodactyla > Ziphiidae > Mesoplodon > Mesoplodon densirostris. The sequence goes on from NC_082674.1 coordinate 42,852,037, forward strand.
CCTGTGCACTTAAAAAGAATGTGTATTCTGCTGCTTTTAGATGGAATTTTATATATGCCTATTAATTCTATATAGTCTAATGTGTTGTTTAAGGCTGATGTTTTCTAACTGATTTAATATCTTCTGGGACCCGTATAATGTGAATGTTATTCTGCTTGATGTTGTCTCAGAGGTCCCTTAAGGTGCCCTCACTTCTTTTAATTCTTTTTTATATTCCTGCTCTGTCTGGGTATTTTCCATTGCTTTGTCTTTCAGCTTGCTGATTTGTGCTTCTGTTTCATACATTCTACTGTTGAACCTCTCTAGTATATTTTTCAGTTCAATTATAACTTCAGTTGGTACTTTCTTATATTTTCTATCTCTTTGTTGAAGTTCTTGCGGTGTTCCTTCATTCTTCTCCCAAGATCTATAAAGAGCATCATTATGACTGTCACTTTGAACTCTTTATCAGGTAGGTTGCTTATCTCCATTTCATTGAGGTCTTTTTCTAGGGATTCACCTTTTCTTTGGTTTGAAATATATTTCTCTGTCTCCTCATTTTCTCTGCCTCTCTGTGTTTGTCTATATGTATCAGGCAAAATGGCTACCTCCCTCAGTCTTTTTTTTTTTTTTTTTTTTTTCTTTTTGCGGTATGCGGGCCTCTCACTGTTGTGGCCTCTCCCGTTGCGGAGCACAGGCTCCGGATGCGCAGGCCCTGGCTGCAGAGGCCATGGCTCATGGGCCCAGCCGCTCCGCGGCACATGGGATCCTCCCAGACCGGGGCACGAACCCGTATCCCCTGCATCGGCAGGCGGACTCTTAACCACTGCGCCACCAGGGAGGCCCTCTCCCTCAGTCTTGAAGGAGGGGTCTTGTGTAGGAGTTCTTCTGTGTGGCCCAAAAGTGCACTCTCCCCCGGCCACCAGAGACAGGTACTCTACAGGTGGCCTGCAACTGTAGACTGCATGTGCCCACCAGCTGTGATAGGGCTGCAACTACTGTGCAGGGAAGGTGGGTTTCAGAGCACTCACTTGGCCTGGCTGCAGTTCTGCTGCTGTGCAGGTAGTTGTGGTTTGAGTTGCTTGTTTGTCTCAATAGGCAATAGGTCTCTTTCATAGGAAGACTAGGGTGGGTTGTTATTTCAGTCTGCTGTCTGTGCAGTGTCCTGGCACTGGTAGCTTGCCAAGAACTATCTTTTCAATTGTTATAGCCCTGTGGAGCTCAGGAATGCCAGCCCCCATAGCCACCAGGGCCAGATGATCAAGGGTTGTCTCCTGTGTGGACTCTGAGGACATCACGCTAAGTGAAATGAGCCAGTCACAGAAGGACAAATACCTCATGATTCCACTTATATGAATTATCTAAAATAGACAAACACATAGAAGCAGAGAGTAGAATAGTTGTTTACAGGGGCAGCAGGAAGGATGAGGAAATGGGGAGTTGCTATTCAAGGGATATAAAGTTTCAGTCATGTAAGATGATTAAGTTCTAGAGATCTAATGTATTGAATATAACATTGTGGCTATTGTTAAAATACTGTATTGTACACTTAATAAAAGTGTTAAGAGGGTATATTTCATGTTGTGTTCTTACCAAAATTTAAAAAAAATATTGAATAATAGCTTTTATTATTTACTTGAAGACATTTGAACATTTTGTGTTTACATATATACATATATACTATGCATTTACTATACATATATATATATATTTTATGTATAAAATCTTATTGCCCCTCCCCTTTTATACTGAAAGTCTTGTAGGATGGCACTATGTCTTAAAATAAAATGATAACAGTCACATAAATTCCTTGAATATCAATTTTTTCATCTTTTATGAGGGAATTAAATAATTGGGTGTGAGGTCTAATCAAGTTCAAAGCCCATTTCTATGATGCTCTTTCAGAATCCAGTTGGTATGTAAAATAGTGCTAGACATCAAGAAATGACTGAATGAAAACATGTTGGCTATTAGTTGTTATAATTCAAGAAGCTGAATTTGAAATTTTTAAAGTAAAATTTGAACTTTAGTATTTTAAGGTTTCTCTTGTTTGTATGTGTAGCTTTTTAAAGTCTTGCATACAATTTTTCATGAGATCTTTCCATTCAAGTATGTGTGTACATGTAAATAGAAAAAAAAATTTGCTGTGAAAAAGAAAACACCTCCTAGTTTTAAAAGCTCTGTCATACTGCTATGACAATTTGAATGTTTGAATAAAAAAAGTATAGCATGGAGAGTGTTTTTCTCCCATTTTCCCTTAAAGAGGGCTTTTGGAGCTTATGAGCTAAAAGAAGAGGGAGGGAAGGTGGAAGGAAAAGAAAGAAAGAAAGAAAGAAAGAAAGAAAGAAAGAGGGAGGGAGGGAGGGAGAGGGAAAGGGAAAGGAAGGGAGAAGGAAAAGCTTAGTTAAGAAACAGTGGTTAGGTGTGTACAACAAAGACATAGGATAGAATGACTCAGATTGAAGAGATCCAGGAGTATATAGACTAAAGTACTTTAAATAGATATAGAAAGAGACTCAGAAAATGTCATTTTTTTGTGCCTCTCTGTGGGGAAATTGGAAGGTAAAGTTTTAGGCTGAACAGAGATAATATTTTTTCCCAAAGCCACGGACAAGCAGTTATTGAATTCCTACTTTTGCACTAGGCTAGGCATTGTGGGCCGTACCATAGGGTAAAAGTCCTTGACCTTGAGCAGCTTAGATTTAAGATGAAAGGGAAGGAGGGAACTAAAGAAGAATGGAGAAGGAAATGAGGGAGAGAAGAATGGAGGGTAAGAGGAATGAGTAAATGAAAGGAGGGAGTAGAGAGCATATTATGCGTCATACAACGTGCTAAGGTATTTCAGTTCACTTGCAACCTTCTAACACTAATTAAATAGGAAAACAAACAGTTATGAGATAACCTTCGTTATGAGTATGTAGTCTAAGTTATATACATAGATTCATAAAGCAGAACAGAGTGCTACACTGATTGCTGTTGATTTGACTTGAACTGACCATAAGTGATTTAAATTAGCAAAGGATTCCTAGAGAAGATATACCTTGAGGCAAAACAAAATGATGCAATGGAAAGTTGTCTTTTATTTAACTTTTTGATGGTTATATCAATGCCTATACAAAACTTCTATTTTACTTACAGACCTTTGTAAATGTGATACAATGTGTCATTTGCTTCCTAAATAACTGAAGTGAATATCAAAACAAACAAAGCTTTTGGCTTGCTCTACAATATAACACCACTGACCCTGACCTTTCACTAAACAGAAATTGTATTTTTCTTCCATAGTCTTATATTGACAAACTGTTCTCCCAAACTAGTATATAAGTAAAGCAAGGAGAAAATCAAAAGTGAAGACAATTAGGTTTGATTGTCTTCTTTACAACATATGGTTTTATGAGCATTTCAATGACTATTACCTGCTATGATTGAAATTACCACAATTATATTATGCTCTCCTACACTCTGATTAGCTAGTGACAATAGAAAAAAAATATTTAGTTTCAGAAAAGAGGGTTATGAATAGAAAACCAGTTTCTGGCAATGCAAGTAAAGTTAGGACTAGGGATATTTAATGTTCCCCAGAGTTTCCTAAACAACTTCCATCTATATGCTTATATGACTGATTTAGATGGATGTTTTATCCACTTCCAATTTCTATGCTAAAATGATTTCCTCTGCCACACAAAATGATTATTCTCACCTAATACTTCTAACATGCCATACGCTTTGGATCAACAAGTTGAAGGAATATAGGCTGTGTAAATTTATAACTTGGAATTTCCTGATGTCATTTTTCATGTTAACAAGAAAATAATTAGGAAGTAAAGACATATTTCTATTGCTTTACTCATATAGAAAAAGTTATATGAATGGCACAGTTCCTATGTACACACAGATATACATGTATGGATATATACTCTTATATGTAAAGAAATATAAAAATTTTACCAGAAAGTAAAAAATGACATTATATATCAACTTGATGCCTCCCTTTCTAATTCTCTCCCATCTCAAAGTTTTAAGATTTGGTAGTTCCCTTTTATTGTTTTTTCAGACTGAGTCATCATGATAATTTCTCAATATGTACTACATATTTTACTGTTACTCTATCTCCATCTAAGCCCATTAATTGTTAAACTCCTAATCTAGCTATTCTTTGGAATAAGGAAATAATGTAAGCCAAATAGTCCTCTGCAGTTTAAAATATGATGCTGACATCCTTTGATGCTTACAACAAAATAACTCTTTATCTTGCCTACAATGATCTACGTGATTTGATATCCAGCTACCTTACCAAAGCTATCTAACACTCTTCCATACACTGTCCTATAGCCTCACAGGAATTCTGCGTTTTGTATCAATTCCTTTTACTTCTTGGAACTTATGCATTCATTGCTTCTTTGCCTGGAATGTCCTTTCTTTAGCCCTTTCCATAGCTGGATCCTCCTCAAAAGTTAGATCTCAATTTAAATATTACCTCCTCAGCAATGTCTTACTTGACTATGCATAAGACTAAGCCAGTTTCTTCTAGCTTGCCACCTCCCTTATTACATTCATGGTACACATCACAATCTGTAATCATCTTACTTGTTTATTGATTTGTATTCTGCCCTAAATTTTCTTAGAGGGATTTCCCATTAATATTATTTTGAAAAAGGTAAAGAGAAAAAGTAAGTCTATGACAACAACTACCAAATGTCTCAAGTGAAGAGATGCAGAGCACACTCCAGATTTTTATAACCCCAGAATATGAAGCATTTTGAACTGAGAAGCATCCTACTCTTTTAATTTTATGATACCAAAAGGAATAGTAAAAATCTAAGAGGATAATGGAGCAAAGGGAAGGAAAGATGTGTCCCAAGCAGGAGAAACATTTACAAAGGCATTTTCTGGAGACAGGAGAGATGAGAAAGTATATGGTGAGTATGAAAAACCAAAGGGAATTTAGCTTGGATGAAGCAGGGAGTGGAGAGGGAGAGTAATGCAAGATAATGTTAGAGAAATAAGATGAGGGAAATGAGGGTCATGGTGTTACCTGTGAGCATCAAATAATAGATGTTAAAATAACTTCAAATAAGATAAAGAATGATTCAGCTGTAAGGTGTTCATTTTAGAAGAAACACAGAGAGGTGCAAAGAACATTGGTTATACCAAAAGCCACAAGACCTGGGAATATGGGTTTGGCCCTGCTGGAAACAAACCAAGTGATTTTTGAATATGTCACTTCAGGAATGTAGACATATTTATAAAGAATGAGCATTTGAATAGGTGATTTCTAGGTTCCTTTTTTGCTTTAAAATTAGAAACATAAATAAATCAGTCTAGCACTGTTACACCCTGCAAAAACTAATATTTCAAATAAATGACGATGGTTCTTCTGTCTACTCTTAACCATCCTTGCAGATTGTCACTTCTTTTATCTCATTAATGTTTATCAACTGGTTTACTCCTCCCTTTCTCCATAAAATGGCATATTCCTCTTCATGACTGGTATTAAGACAAAGAAAATAATTCTATGCCTACTATGTAGCCTCATATTTGTTTTTTTGGTCCCTTATACCAAAGTTTAAACCTGACCTAAGTTCTAAACTCCCATAGTTGTCTGGAATCCCTCTCCTAACATATGTATAACCTTTATATTTCTCTTTCAAAAATATAAATGTATGTTTCGTAAAGTGAAGAAAAACTGGTGAACAAAACAGAACAAAAATTCTGATTGAGGTCACATCAACAATTTCAACAAATCAACAAAGGAATTAAAGGGAATGAACTTAGTTCCTTCCTAATAGTATTTCAGTTTGTTTCCATATTGCCCCCCCCTTTTTTCTGTTATTATGCAGTTAATGCAATCTAATTCAGTAATGTCTTCTGAATGATTAAGCCATTTATGATTGAACCTGATGAAGGAAATGAGAAAAGGCTCTTAAACATCTAAATAGGATAATTCCTGTTAACTGTTGTAAATTGCAACCAGAATGCTATTGAATTCAACATCTTGCTCAGGCAGAAATATTTCCAGAATTGAATCATTTTCATCAATATTTGTAATGAAACTTAGAAATTAGAACTCCTGACATTAGACTATTTTTATGGTTTGCAGAATTTTCTCTCTGAATGATATTTTGTGGAGATAGCAGTGCTCCCTCTGCATGAACTGCAAGTGGAAAGATCAAGAGGACAATCAAGAGGGTTTTTCATGCTAGTGCCCTTCAACATATCAAAGGGATTAATAGTCTTTTTAGAGCCTGACAGTATCCGATATTATTTTTTGCAGAAGAATTCAGAGTATATTCTGAAAATTATAAAGAGGTACATAGGACAATATGCAACTGTTCGGTTTGAATTTTTAAAAAAATACAAATTTTAATCATTTTTAATGTTAATAAGCATTCCCCAATACACACCAATTACCAAATATTAACCTATTTGAATAATATAAATGCACTAATTGTACTAGAAGGTTTACTCATGTTAATATAGTCCTTGAAATAAACATGTTTTGCCGTCTCTGCTCACACTTTTAAATGGCTTGCAAGTGGTCAACAATTAGATGTTTATGGCTCTGTACTGATTTTTTAAACTTAGGTTTGAACATGAATTTGTGCTCCAACCTGCATAAACAGGGACACTGCTCCATTCTTTGGTTCCAGGCTCAGTTGATGCCAGACAAGATTAATGTACATCTGCTGCTGCATGTTCTTGGGTGGAATATTGGTCTGTTGTAAAATAACAAGTGTTATTGTTATGTGCTGTAATAAGGTACTGTTATATAAGGTTTCAGAACTTTTATGTGGTTGCTTCTGTTTTTAAAATTTATTTTATTATTTTATTTTATTTACTTATTTTTTTTGGCTGCGTTGGGTCTTCATTGTTGTGTGCCGGCTCTTCTCTGGTTGTGGTGAGTGGGGGCTACTCTTTGATGCGGTGCGCGGGCCTCTCATTGTGGTGGCTTCTCTTGTTGTGGAGCACAGGCTCTAGAGTGCAGGCTCAGTAGTTGTGGCGCACGGGCTTAGTTGCTCTGTGGCATGTGGGAATCTTCCTGGTCCAGCACTCGAACCCATGTCCCCTGCATTGGCAGGTGGATTCTTAACCACTGCGCCACCTTGGAAGCCCTGTGGTTCTGTCTTATCTAAATATATTTGTATAAGTATTATTTTATTTTAGGTAAACAGAATTACTTTTAAAAGACCATATTTTACATAGGTGAATAAAACAATTTCCTTTAAACAAGATATTAAAAAAATGACAGATCAGGATTCACATGAAATGACACTACTAAGACCAGCTAATTCTTCAATGATTTGATAGAGCAGAAAACTATATAAAATGCAAGAAAGCAGTAGAACCCATACTTCCATACAGTCTTTCAAAGGAAGAATGTGTGCTGTATGGATTATAAGCAGTTCTGCTCTGAGACATGGGCAAGTGGGGCCTCTGCCTCAGGTCCTTTGACTCTGGGGACTCCATGTTTTAGAATACCTTCCTTGAAACTTTCTGAGTTCCCCTCTGGTGTCTGGGATAGGCTAAGCTGTTGGTGCCATCTGGATAGGATGTCCCAGATTTGGGCTTGGGCCCATGTCGGCCTTGGAGAGCTCTTCAATCCTTGCCTCATGTTTGAGGTTGGCCAGATACCCTTGGAAGTTTTGAGACTCATGCTTATGGGGTTGTCCCAGGGCCTTGTAGCCAGGCCCCCCTTTGCAGCACAATAGTGAACATAAAAATAAGTCTCTTGGTTTCTTTCATTGAAAATAAAACAAGTTAATGTTATCAAACAGTATATCAGTAAATATTGAAACTGACAATTAAAATGCTATTCTAAACACCACTCAGGGAAGTTACTACAGCATACATCAGGAGGAAGCATATACAATCAGGAAAAAAATAAATATTGAAGCTTGCGCTATTGATGCAGTGGTGTTCTGGTGGATTGTTGTTGTAAAACAAGCAACTCCAAAACCTAGCGGTGTTTAGAGCAACAGCAATAATTTATTCTGCTCACAGATCTGCAATTTAGGTAAAGTTCATAACAGATGGCTTTCATTGTTCCACACAGCAGTAGCTGGGGCATTTCAAGTAGGGCTGAAGGATCCACTTCCAAAATAATTTCCCCATTTCATGGCAAAGCTGTTATTGGGGGTTGGCTGGTAGCTCAGTCAAGGTTGTCAGCAGCCCTCAGGTCCTCTTCATGTAGGCCTTTTGCTAGTTGGGCTTACTTATAGTTTGGCAGCTAGGTCTAAGAGTATTACAAGTGGTAAGAAGTAGAAATAGCCAGTATCTTCTTGACTGGGATTAGAAATTGGCACAGTATCACTTGTACAATTCTACTGGTCAAAGAAGTCACAGAGCTTCCACTTGTGATTTACGGGACAAGGATATAGATCCCATTTTTCAGTGCAAGCAATGTCAAAGTGCTTGTGGCCATCTTTAATCCACCACAGGTAGGCAAACAAGTAACTACAAAAATATGATTAGAATAATTGTCTGAGTCCAAAGAAACTGTCTAGACTCCAAAGAAAAAATTTCCAGTCTAAATAATGTAGTGTGAGAAAATGAGTGTCTAAAATTGCTTTCGCCACTGTGAGTCTATGAGGACACCTAATCAAATGAAACCACCTCAGTGGAACTACGAGTACCACTGTCTTACCCTTACTTCCATAAAAAAAGACAAGAAAACCATTGTTTCATGCCATTGTTTAACTATTTAAAAAGCCTCATCTGAAGCTATATGCTAAGGCTGAAATTTACAGGTTTATGAACAACTAAACTTTCTACACTGCTTAATTTCAGTGATCTTTTCTATTAGTTGCAACTAAGATTATACTAACTAGAACAGCCCTTTTAAGTATATTGAAACAGAGGTTCAGTTACCTAATGTGAGTGACTCTCAAACATTTAAACAGCTGTTTGATGGCAGAATCAGTACTTAAGTCTAGTGCTTCTTTCACCACAATGTTTTGCCTTTCCTTTTTCCATATTTTATACCAGAAATTTCAATCATGCCACATTTATCCTCATATATTATTCTGAAGAAGTTGATTTAAGGAATTGTTTGAATAAGGCAGATATAGAAAATAAGTAACTATATTAAAATAAATAAAATGCCACAACAAATTCTTCTTTAAAAGTTAAATAGATATGGGCCTCCCTGGTGGCACAAGTGGTTGAGAGTCCGCCTGCCGATGCAGGGGATACGGGTTCGTGCCCCGGTCTGGGAGGATCCCATATGCCGCGGAGCGGCTGGGCCCGTGAGCCATGGCCGCTGAGCCTGCGCGTCCGGAGCCTGTGCTCCGCAACGGGGGAGGCCACAACAGTGAGAGGCCCGCATACCACAAAAAAACAAAAACAAAAAAAAAAAAAAAAAAAAAGTTAAATAGATATAATTACTTGATGATTCATTTTTTCATAGTGAATATTCTTATTCACGGCCTTTGTAAAGGCAAATCATACAAAGACATCTGGGTCAAATATCAGTTGTTGAATCAGTGTAAAGGGCTGCAAAATCAGGTCTGCAGTGTTGAAGTGAATGTTTTAGTGTTTTCACTTTGAAATGTTGCCTGAGAATTATTTTCAGATTTAAAAATTCTGCTTAAAGCCTTTTAAAACAGACTCTTCTTCATGTAATATTTCCCTATTCATCATTAATTGTCCTTTGGAAAAGGAGATAAATGAGTTGTACCATAGGCAAAATGGACTCAATTACAATTTCCTCCTATGTCAATGGCAGATTTGTGAGTAAATAATAATGATTCATGAGTATAATGCTTTAAATATTTAAAAAAGAAATTGTGAAAAATTCTGGATATTAAATTAGTAAAGGTTATTGCTAATATTAATACTAATAAAATGTAAAATGGTAAGTCATTAACTCTTCATTCATTCATTCATCTATCCATCCAACTAGTATTATTCAGCCCCTGAAGTAATTAGAAAGATCTAAGTATGTGAAGAATCATAGAGTAAGGAAGTGAGGTGGGAAATAGCTTGGTTTATTCCAAAATATTAACTAATAATATTAGCTAACATTAGTAATTTTACTTCTGTGCTTCAAACTTGAAATTCTATTTGCAAGCATTATTTCATTTAACATTTATCATGATCTTAGCACTTAAGTTCTGTGATTACCTCTTTTTCAGAGATGAGGTGACTGAAATGTTGCCCAAAGCCTTTATGCTGAGAATTGAACTTACTGAGGAACAGAGATGAAAAGGATGTTGTCAAAAAAGATGTAGTGTGATAAAAATTTCATTTTTTATTGTATGTGATTGTTTTCTACTCAGAATTTCTATGAACAATTCTTTCCGCCCCTCTTTCTACCACTATTCAGTCAACAGCCAGGATTCTCCAGAAGAAGAGATAACAAAGCAAAAACACAGAGATAAAAATAATCCAATTATTTACTTCCGAGTTTCAAAAACTGTGGATTAGACCTAAGACAAAAGATTTGAGAAATATGTCAGAGTTAGTTTTTGCTGCTCTAGAAACTAGTAAGTTTTGCCTAAACTGGAGAAAAGGGGAAGAGAATAAAATTGGAAATGGCCATTCCCCCTCTGACTGAGGCCTGCAAGTGAGAAAGCAAGAGAAATGCCTGGGAAAATTTGGAAACCTGGGAGTAGAAGGAGTTTGTATTCCATTTCTCTGTAAAGTCCAGGGTAGTGACAAGACCTCAGGCTCCCTTCATGGGCAAGAACAGATGAAATGTGTAAATGGTATGGATGCCTAGACAAAAGGACCTGAGACAACACTTTAGTGTGGCTCAGGAGATGTGCGAGCTCTTCAGTGTTGTCCAGACTGGCACTGATATAGTCCAGGACACGAAGAAACCTAAGAGTTCTTGTGGTCAGGAGAAGAGTGGCCACTCTAAACTAATAACTGAAGTCCAGATGTAAATGCAGATATCACAGCTATCTCTATCAAAAAAGCTGACAACACTGAGGACCAAACATCACTGTCCTTCCTCCTCTCTACATTAATTTTTTGAAACCATATTAGCTCCCAAAGTTAGATACAATCATCAGAAAAATAAAGGGAAATCCTAACTTGATCAACTCCTATCACTCTATAGAATGATATTTAATTGGAAACTAAGTTCATTTGTGGGAAAATCAAGAAGCGTAAAGTTCTCAGAAACCTGAGAATGATTCTTGCTATCAATACATTTACTAGATTGGTATAGAAAAAATAGGATACAAATTTGCCATCATGCTAAAAATCAAGCAGTGATTTATATTTCCTTTTCTCCCTTTCTTGATGATATTTTGTTATAAGATGGGGGAAAAAAGTATATAGAGAGATTTTCAAAGCTTGCTTGTCCTTTCCTGAAAGAAGATTAAGAAATTACAGGTCAACTGATTCTTGAAAAGTACAGCCTGATAGCTAATTGGAAAAGGCATCATAAATGGAAATAAGCATGGGCAGGTTCATTTAGACGATGGGGTTACCCAAGTAACAGTGGATGTCACTGTGGCATGTGGACCTTGTGGTTCCCAGCTTAAAACATATTTAACATCTAGAGAATATGTAACCGAGTATAGATAGGTTTCATTGATTACTATTTGTTGGGGAAGTAAGATATAAGCAGAACTACTGCAATATAAGGCGATCTTATATTCAGTCAAGTAGAGGGAAATGAATGAGGAGATTTTTGAAATTTCTTTTGGATTATCATGGTTGTATTGATACACTGTATTGATTATTATATTCTCTGTGTGTCAAAGATTCAAGTAAGGCAAAAGATGGGAAAATGCCATGACATTCCTACAAACACACACACACACACACACACACACACACACACACACACAACCACCTCAAAGTACTCTCTGGACATTTCCTAAGAAAAAGTATTAACCAGTGTAAAGCAGAAAAGGTAATTTCTTAGACAGGTAAATTGTTATTGTAATTTTGTACAATAACAATAATAACAATAATTTTATGACTATTTTAAAGGCTACATTAAAATATTCATAAAATTTGGCACAGAAATCCTTGTTCTAAATATTTGAACTTAAAAATAATCATAAAAAACAGAAAACTCCTGAAAGATTCACATACAAATTATTCTTCACATAATGTTATTTGTAACAATAGAATGATGCCAACAATGTAATTTCCTAACAAGAGAAAGCTGATTAATTAAATGGTATACAAACAGTTATTAAAAACTATGATTTTTATACTTATTTAGTGGCATGGTTAAATATATCACAAGATAGTAAATAAACAAAGCAGATTAAAAGCAAAAATAAAATTTAAGTTTTGCTACCTGAGGGAAATAAATAAAAATATTTACAGTTATTTTGGAGATCAATCCTTTGTTAGTTGCTTCGTTTGCAAATATTTTCTCCCATTCTGAGGGTTGTCTTTTCATCTTGTTTATGGTTTCCTTTGCTGTGCAAAAGCATTTAAGTTTCATTAGGTCCCATTTGTTTATTTTTGTTTTTATTTCCCTTTCTCTAGGAGGTGGATCAAAGAGGATCTTGCTGTGATTTATGTCATAGAGTGTTCTGCCTATGTTTTCCTCTAAGGGTTTGATAGTGTCTGGCCTTACATTTAGGTTTTTAATCCATTTTGAGTTTATTTTTGTGTATGGTGTTAGGAAGTGTTCTAATTTCATTCATTTATATGTAGCTGTCCAGTTTTCCCAGCACCACGTATTGAAGAGGCTTTTCTCCATTGTATATTCTTGCCTCCTTTATCAAAGATACGGTTACCATATGTGCATGGGGTTATCTCTGGGCTTTCTATCCTGTTCCATTGATCTATATTTCTGTTTTTGTGCCAGTACCATACTGTCCTGATTACTGTAGCTTTGTAGTATAGTCTGAAGTCAGGGAGTCTGATTCCTCCAGCTCCGTTTTTCTTTCTCAAGATTGCTTTGGCTATTCGGGGCCTTTTGTGTTTCCATACAAATTGTGAAATTTTTTGTTCTAGTTCTATGAAAAATGTCGTTAGCAGTTTGATAGGGATTGCATTGATTCTGTAGATTGCTTTGGGTAGTATAGTCATTTTCACAATGTTGATCCTTCCAATCCAAGAACATGGTATAGCTCTCCATCTGTTTGTATCTTTAATTTCTTTCATCAGTGTCTGATAGTTTTCTGCATACAGGCCCTTTGCCTCCTTAGGTAGGTTTATTCTTAGGTATTTTATTATTTTTGTTGCAATGGTACATGGGAGTGTTTCCTTAATTTCTCTTTCAGATTTTTCATCATTACTGTATAGGAATGCAAGAGATTTCTGTGCATTAATGTTGTATCCTACTACTTTACCAAATTCACTGTTTAGCTCTAGTAGTTTTCTGGTAGCATCTTTAGGATTCTCTATGTATAGTATCATGTCATCCGCATACAGTGATAGTTTCACTTCTTCTTTTCTGATTTGGATTCCTTTTATTTCTTTCTCTTCTCTGATTGCTGTGGCTAACATATACAAAGCAGCTCATGCAGCTCAATATCAAAAAAAACAAACAACCCAATCCAATAATGGGTGGAAGACTTAAATAGACATTTCTCCAAAGAAGACATACAGATTGCCAACAAACACATGAAAGGATGCTCAGCATCACTAATCATTAGAGAAATCCAAATCAAAACCACAATGAGGTATCACCTCACACCAGTCAGAATGGCCATCATCAAAAAGTCTACAAACCGTAAATGCTGGAGAGGATGTGGAGAAAAGCGAACCCTCTTGCAGTGTTGGTGGGAATGTAAATTGATACAGCCACTATGTAGAACAGTATGAAGGTTCCTTAAAAAAGTAGAAATAGAACTACCACATGACCCAGCAATCCCACTGCTGGGCATATACCCTGAGAAAACCATAATTCAAAGAGTCATGTACCACAATGTTCATCGCAGAACTATTTACAATAACCAGGACATGGAAGCAACCTAAGTGTCCATCAACAGATGAATGGATAAAGATGTGGCACATACATACAATGGAGTAGTACTCAGCCATAAAAAGAAACGAAATTGAGTTATTTGTAGTGAGGTGGATGGACCTAGAATCTGTCATACAGAGTGAAGTAATTCAGAAAGAGAAAAACAAATACTGCATGCTAACACACATATATATATATGGAATCTAAAAAAATAAAATGGTGCTGATGAATCTAGGGGCAGGACAGGAATAAAGACACAGATGTAGAGAATGGACTTGAGGGCATGGGGAGGGAGAAGAGTAAGCTGGGATGAAGTGGGAGAGTAGCAGTGACATATATACACTACCAAATGTGAAATAGATAGCTAATGGGAAGCAGCTGCATAGCATAGGGAGATCAGCTTCGTGCTTTTTGACCACCTAGAGGGGTGGGATAGGGAGGGTGGGAGGGAGGTGCAACAGGGAGGGGATGTGGTAATATATGTATACATATAGCTGATTCACTTTGTTATACAGCAGAAACTAACACACCATTGTAAAGCAATTATACTCCAATAAAGATGTTAAAAAAATTTACAGTTATATCTGGTGTCAAGGTTATGGATAATTTTTATTTTCTTTATAATTTTCTGTGTTATCTAAATATATTTTCCAAGCTTATTCCTTGCATTTCTGTGACATTTATAATAAAACTGATACTATTTAAAAACAAAGTAAACACACAAAATGCAATGTAAAAACCTAAATACTTGGCTAGAAGCTGTTACTTGGTATTCTGCCTGCATAGGTCTAGCTTTGAATGCTGCTGAGAAGAAGGAAGAAAATCAAGCCACAGGTCAACACACAACAGTGCTCAAGTCTCCAAAGGCTCAGCTTGGATGAGCCCCAAAATATTCAGCCATGCTATTGAAAATTAACCTGTACAATCTGAAACTCTGAGGTTTATAATATTAAAGATAAAATTTGTCTGCATAGAAGAGATAAAAGTAGGAAGAACAGTTCAACTCTGACTCAAAATTTCTCTTAGGTTTTAAAATTTTAGTCATTATTCCTAAGGCTGAATGAAATGTTAAATTTGAATCTGCATTAAAGTATAAGCTTGAATGTGTTTTATTTAAAACATATTTCCATTAGACCCAATGTTTTTATTTTTAATTGCATAATGGAAATGGCATCAATGTTTTATTTGTTTTATCCCTCTTGATCTAATTTACAGGTGCATAAACATGCCTTGCCAAACATATACATGCACACATATAAACACATGGACAAAAAAAAGTCAAATAACAAACAGGAGACTAGGGAATAAAATTTTGATGCATATCCCATATATTTCAAGTACTTCTCTGTATATAGGTACACACACAGTTATAGCATTTCAATACTATTATAAATATTTTTATCTATTTTCCTAAGATAAGAAGACAAATCAAACTAATATACTGTTTATTTTAAATCTGCATTAAAACAAACACTGTTCTCCAAACTGTTTTAATTAAATATAAGAAAAAAATTTCCTTGTCAGTAAGACTAAATCTTTGTCACCAGTACCAACAGCTGCATACTTTTATTATATGGCTAAACTATAATTTGTTTAACCTTTCTCCTAATAATGTACATTTAGGTTATCTATTACATTAGTCACTAAATAAAGTATGTTTCTAAAAGTAATACAGAATAATTACCTCAAGAATTATTATGAATAAACTCAAAATGGATTAAAGACCTAAATGTAAGACCGGATACTATAAAACTCCTAGAGGAAAACATAGGTGAAATACTCTTTGACAAAAATCGCAGCAATAATTTTTTGGATCCACATCCTAGAATAATGAAAACAAACAAATGGGACCTAATTAAACTTAAATGCTTTTTCACAGCAAAGGAAACCATCAGTAAAATGAAAAGACCACCCATAGATCGGGAGAAAATATTTGGAAATGATACAACTGACAAGGAATTAATCTCCAAAATATATAAACAGATCATGTGGTTCTATGTCAACAAAACAAACACCCTATCAAAAAGTGTGCAGGAGATCTAAATATACATTTCTCCATAGAAGACATATGGGTGGCTAAAAGGCACATGAAAAGATGCTCAACATCACTAATTATTAGAGACTGAAAATCAAAACGACAATGAGATATCATCTCACAACAGTCAGAATGGCCATCATCAAAAAGTCTAAAAACAATACATGCTGGAGAGGGGGCAGAGAAAAGGGAACTCTCCTACACTGTTGGTGAGAATGTAAATTGATACAGCCTCTATGGAGAACAGTATGCAAGTTCCTTAAAAAACTAAAAATAGAGCTACACATGATCCTGCAATCCCACTCCTGGGCATATATCAGGAGAAAACCATAATTAGAAAAGATACATGCACCCCAGTGTTCATTGCATCACTATTTACAATAGCCAAGACATGGAAGCAACCTAAATGTCCATTGACAGAGGAATGGATGCAGATGTGTTACATATATACAATGGAATATTACTCAGCCATAAAAAGAATGAAATAATACCATTCGCAGCAACATCAGTGGGCCTAGAGATTATCATACTAAGTGAAGTAGGTCAGACAAAGAGAAATATCATATGATATCACATATGTGAAATCTAAAAAAAAAAATGATACAAATGAAATGAACAGAAACAGACTCACTGACATAGGAAACCAATTCATGGTTACCAAAGGGGAAAGATGGGTGGGGGAGGGATAAATTAGGAGGTTGGGATTAAGATATACACACTACTATATATAAAATAGATAATCTACAAGGGCCTACTGTATAACACAGGGAATTCTACTGAATACGCTGTAATAACCTATATGGGAAAAGGATCTGAAAAATAATAGATATATGTACATGTATAACTGAATCACTTTGCTGTACACCTAAAACTAACACAACATTGTAAATCAACTATACTTCAATATAAAATACAAATTAAAAAAAGACTTATAATGAAGATTGTTTACACAATGTATACCAATAAAAATTGAAACCATATCAGACAGATAATAGCTGAAACACAAATCTTTAAAAGTAGAAATATATCCATAATCTATTATAAAGTGGGATATATTGCAAATGATTACCTTAAATACTTTCAAACTAGGACCAATTTAAGCAATTATACAAGTGATACATGTAGAAAATCCAAAAGGCTGAAACTAAAATACATATAAAATTGGAAAACTAGTTCATAGGAGACAGATTAAGCCCTTGGGTATAGTATCAGGAGATAAAATCAAGTTCAATAGGGGAATTACACAGAGAAACATAATGGCTCTGAAGTATAATGGTTCTAAAACATCTGTGGCTGATCAAAGTCACCCCAGCTACTCAATTTCTGGCTTATATGGAGTAACAGAGAACAGATTTTCCCTCCCACCTGAAACAAATAAATATTTGTCAAAAATTATTATCCAGTGGTTTGTAAGAAAAGGCATATCAGGCAATGAAGGACAGTGGTTGCTGAGAGACAGGAAAAAATGACTTAAGTTCTATGATTGTGCCAGCTTATTGCCTCCAAGGACAATATACAATTTAAAAATGTGGTATGAGAGTTTTTAACACATGTAAAAGTAAAATGTATTATGATAACAACAAAGATGTGTGAAGGGGAGAAATGCTTCTTATATGTATAATACCATTTGAAGGTAGAGTCTGATAAGTTAAAGATACATGCTATAAATGTTAAAGAAGCTACATAAATAGCAATGATTTATAGTAAATCAGATATCCAAGGAGATAACACAGAATCATAAAATATATTCAGTTCATTCCAAAGAATACAGATAACAAAGAAAAAGTGAAAAATTAACAGATGAGACACATAGAAAACAAATGAAAGAAGACAGTTTAAATCTAACTATATCAATAAATAAATTAAATGTCTGGAGTAAAAGACAAAGATTCTTGCACTTGATTTTAAAAAGACTCAATTCTAAGTTGACTATAAGAAACGTACTTTAAACAGAAGGATGCAAATCTACTAAAAGGAAAAGGATGGAAAAAAATAGTCCATGCTAACATCAATCAAAAGAAAGAGTGCTTACAATAATATGAGAAAAAAATACATTTTAGAGTAAAGAATATTAATGGGGATTAAAGAAGACCATTTCATAATGATAAAAGGGTCAATTTATTGAGTACAAAAATCCCCAAATGTTTATGTACCTAATAACAGAGTTTCAAAATTCATGAACTAAAAATAAAACTCTTAGGAGAAATAAACAAATCCACAATTACAGTGAAAGATTTAAATACTCCTCTTTCAATAATTGATAGAATAAACAGAATAGTAGTAAGCATTAAGAAAATTTGAACACCATCATCATGCAATTTGACCTAATTTATATTCATAGAACATTTCCCCCAAGAATGACAGAATACACATTATTTTCAAGTGGACACAGAAACCTTAACAAGATAGAACATATTTGGAGCCATAGTACAAGTCTCAAATATTTAAAGGGGTTCAAGTTATACAAAGTGTATTCTCTGATCACAGTGGATTTAAATTAGAAATGAGTAATAGAAAGATCTCTGAAAAACAAAAAACAACAACAAAAAAAAAACAAGTTACAAGAGATACATTGCACTCATACATTAGAAGACTCAGTACTGTACTGTTAAGCTGTTAGTTCTACCCTAACTGATTTATAGATTGCAAAAAATCACAATTAAATCCCAGTAGGCTTTTTTTTAAAAAAAAGAAACTGATCAACTGATTCTAAAATTCCTGTAGAAGGGCAAAAGATCCAGAATATCCAAAACAATTTAAAAAAATAATAAAGTTGGAGGACTAACACTACTTGATATCAAAACTTATTAAAAACCTCCAATAATTGAAACGGTATGGAACTGAGGTCAAGGAAGACAAATAGATGGATAAAACAGAATAGAGTCCAGAAAGAGACTCACATATTTATAAAAAAACAGTTTTGGCAAAGATGCAAAGACAAATCAGTGAAGAAATTATATACTTTTGAACAACAATTCTGAGAAAACTGGACATTTGAATGCAAGAAAAAAACTTTCATCCATATATCATACCATACAAAAATTAAATCATAATGATCAAAGATCTTAAAATATAAAACTTCTGGAAAACAAAACATACTGGACAACCTTTGTCACCTTGGAATAGGCAAGGATTTCTTATATAAAAAAACAGAAAGCATAATCATAACAGAAAAAAGATGAATTGGACTTTATCAAAATTAAAATCGCCTTCTCTATAAAAAGACACTTAAGAAAATGAAGGGGCAGTGAGAAAATATTTGCAAATCATATATCTGATAAACGATTCATGTATAGAATATTAATATAGAATATTAAGTATTGTTTTTAAAAATATTGCTGTTGTGGAATAATCAGAATGACATTTAGTGTATTATAATTATTCTCACCATTATTTCTCTAATTCCCTTTTTGCTTTTAGTGTTCAGTTACTTTGGAAGATTTTGTGGGAAGAATTAAAAGTTGCTCATAGATGGCCTTTCCCTTTATCTTATGAAAGATTCAAACAATTTAAGATATTGTGTTAAAAATTCCAAAGTGAGAGGGGAGGAAAACGAGTCATTGAGTTGGAGTAGAGGCTACACTCTAAGAAGGTATTTTTCTTGAATGGGTGGTGAAGGTTACTGCATACATCCAGAATGGGTAGATAGCTAATCTCCAGGGTGTATCTCTACCCTTTCTACCAATCTCAATGAGGCTTTTCCTTTTTATCTTTTGTTGCGGAAAATCTCTCTGCTAGTCTTCAAGTTCTTCTCAGAGATAGTTTCTGTATAGTTAGTTGTATTTCTGGTGTGTTTGTGAGAGGAGGCAAGCCCAGGATCTTCCTACTCTGCCCCCCCCATCTTCTGCAAAGGTATTTTTGATATAGAAAATAGAACTATGCACATATCTTAAGTCCTGTAATGCTTATTTACTGGAATTAATGTGAGCTATACTTGCTCTATATTGCTAATGGCATACTTAATTATTCTAACAGTTAACCTTATAAAGATAATATCAAATGGGCAATACTACGTGATTCTTTTTAATTTTGTTTCCTAAATGATCCTTCCTTTCTTATAATATTAGATGACACTTGAACAGTAATTGATTAGTCACTGATGTTCTCTTTTAATTCAAGAATCTGACAGTAGTCTTGGAAAATTTGGGTGGGTTAACTACTGACAGATGATAGCAATTAAGAGTGATTTCACTGTAGTTAACTATTTGACCTGCTGAATGATGATAAAACCAAAGAGAGAATCAACCGTGCATTTCAGCATTGGCTTGGAACAAAATCTTATTAGAATACTGAAATACATTAACTTTTAATGATAATGACAGGAATAAATCTAATTGACAAATAATTAATATCAAAGGAGAAATAGAAAATGTTATGCATTTTTGTTAACACGTTAAATTTAGGATAGAAATTATGTGAAATGTATTCAATTTCTAAAAATAACTGAGGTAAATTTAAGTGGATTTCAATTAATAGCTTAAGCATTAATAGATGTAAATTTAATATTCATCTAACTATAGCTAGAGTTTTAAAATAGCTCAGCAGTTAAATTTTTTCAGATGAAAATAGGTTAGATCAACTTAGAAGAGTATTCTAAAAATAACTTAAATAAATTACTTAAAACAAATTAAAATGTCTTTTTTCTTAATTTGTTTCCATAGATCAGACACAAGAGAATTAAAGTAAAAATTACCAGCGTTAATTACCCCAAATTATTTTGTATATATTTATCCATTTCTTTTACACCATCACAAGTATTCACATGCCTATTTCTCAGATAAATTATAAGGAAAAATGTTGATTTTACCTAACCTTTTTCACTAAGTTATATATTACATTATTTTTATTATAACTATCTTTTTATATCTGAAAAGTTATCTATGATAAAATGGAGCTCCTGTACATGTTAGGTATATATCATTTAAAAATATTAACTTGATATATAATACAAGTAATATGTGCTTGAAGTTCAGAAAATTAAACAATTCTAAAGAATAAGGTGTAAGAAATATACCCTGTTTGCCTATTACCAATCACAGTTATACAAATAACAGTTTGTGAGATAATAGAAAATATATACATTGGTCTCTGCACCCAGTTCTTGGCACAGAGCTCCTGAAACCCTTGAACATAAATTCGTAAGTGATAAGAGAACTAGGTGCATCTTTCGTTCTAATATTTAGTCTTTGACCCTGGTTCCTGACACAGGGCTCCTAAATTCTTTAGAATGTACAGGATGATAGGAATAGCAACATCTTTTTTTCCAATGGGGCAATTCTGAGTGAGCTCCTAGATGGCTCCTGCAATGGGGGCTGGTCAACAGAAAGACCAAGCCATTATTAGAAGCTTCAAATTTTCAGCCCTGCTGCACCCCCATCTCCACTTCTCTAGAGAGGGGAGAGAGTCTAGAAATGGAGTTAACATTTGATAATGGCTATGTGAGGAAACCTCTATAAAATCCTAATTGTATATAATATTCTGATTCCAGGTTGGTGAGCACATCCAACTTACCGGAGGGTGATACACCCCAACTCCACAGGGACAGACGCTTCTGTGATTTGGAACCTCCCAGACCTCACCCTATGTATTTCTTCAACTGGATGTTCATCTGTATCCTTTATCATATTATTTAATAAACTGTTAAACATAAGTGTTACCCTAAGTTCTGTGAGCTGTGCATTTGTATATTTGTGACTCTTGAAAGTCTAACTTTTCATATTTGTAAATCGTTTAGACAAGAAGATATAGTTTGTTTTCCTTCCTCTATTGATTACACTAATTTCCTCAGGAAACATGTTTGAATAGATAGCATGTGCTAGTCTTTGGAGAAATACTAGTAAACCTGAAAGTCATGACACTCCCTCCCCATCTTTCACAAAATTTGTAGTTTAGAGCCATGGTTTTGAACTTCAACCCATAAAAAAATCACTTTAGGTTATTGTAAAAATAAGATTTCCTGAAATTATCCCCAACAATGCTGATTCACTCAAACTGATTTGTGAAGCAGAAATCTTGAATTTAATAAGCATCTCAGGTAATTCTGATACAGGTAGGCTGAAGATCATAACTCAATAATCAATGCCAGTCTTGAAGAAGCCATCATTTTTGCTTATGTCTAAGGACATGAGCAAGATGAACAGTTAATGTTATATTCATTAACAGCCATACCTACCCCGAGGGGAAAAGTTTAGACTTTGAGGATGCATAGTATTGGAAAGAAGGGTTGGAAGATAGGATGATGGGCCAATTTCATATTTCTGGATTTGTCTATAATATCAGAGAAGTAGGACTCTTTTCTCATTTAACTTAATATTTTCAGTCTTCCATTCAGTTGAATCATGTAGATGGGTAAGGAGGAATCTTCAAACTTATTTGCAAGTCTTTCTGTATTTTTTTTTCTATTGAACTTTAAATTCTTTGATATTAGTGGCCAAGACTTCTTAAAATTGATATGCTTAAATTCTTGCTTTCTTGTACAGGGAAAAAAAGTAAAAAAGAAAGAAAGAAAGAAAGAAAGAAACAGCCTATGCTCCTTGTATTAGGTTTCTGTTGCTGTGTCACAATTACCGCAAATTTAAGAACATAAAGCAACGTAAATTTATTATCTCACAGTTTCCATGAGTCAGGAGTCTAGACACAGCGTAGCTGGGTTCTCCCCTCAGACCTCACAGGCAGCAATCAAGGTGTTTGCTGGGGCCACTGTTTTCATCTGGGGGCTAAAGTCCTCTTCCAAACTCATTTGTTAGTCAAATTCAGTTCCTTTCGGTTATATGACTGAGATCTTTGTTTTCTTGCTAACTATTCACTGAGGACTTCTCTCAGCTCCTAGATGCCTCCTCTCTAGGTAGGTTGTTTGCAATATGACTATTTGTTTTCCTCCTCTGAGATCACATGGAAAAAACAAGCAAACAAAGAAACAAAAATCTCTGCTTTTGAAAGCTTCACTGCTTAAGTCAGGCCCACACAGGATAACATCCTCATCCCCTTTTTCATTATTTCAGTCAATTGATTGATAAACTGATTACACCTGAAAAATCCATTTGTCATATAATCAGAGTAATGATGTCTTTAGCATATTCACAGGTTCTGCCCTACATTCAAGAGATAGGGGTGAAAGTCATTAGGAATAATCTTAGTATTCTTCCTGCTGTACTATTTTTTATTGTATTGGGTTAGCCAAAATGTTTGTTCAGTTTTTTTTCTGTAAGATGGCTCTAGTAGCACTTAGTTGTCTTTAACTTCATTCGAAACAAATTTTGTTAGATTGTATGTGACAGCTGTCATAGCGTGCATTTAAAAAAAGACATCAAAATTGGTGAATTTTTGTGTAGCCACTTTAATATTGAAGATGGAAGTAAAAAAGCAACATTTTCACTATGTTACACTTTATTATTTCAAGAACGGTAAAAATGCAACTGAAATGCAAAAAAAGATTTGTGCAGTATATGGAGAAGGTGTTGTGACTGATCGAACATGTCAAAAGTGGTTTGCGAAGTTTTGTGCTGGAGATTTCTTGCTGGACGATGCTCCACGGTTGGGTAGACCAGCTGAAGTTGATAGTGATCAAATCGAGACATTAATTGAGAACAATCAACGTTATACCACGTGGGAGATAGCCGACATACTCGAAATATACAAATCAAGCGTTGAAAATCATTTGCACCAGCTTGGTTATGTGAATTGCTTTGATGTTTGGGTTCCACATAAGTTAAGCAAAGAAAACCTTCTTGACCATATTTCTGCATGCGATTCTCTACTTAAATGTAACAAAAACATTCCACTTTTAAAACAAATTGTGATGGGTGATGAAAAGTGGATACTGTACAATAATGTGGAACAGAAGAGATCATGGGGCAAGCGAAATGAACCACCAACCACACCAAAGGATGGTCTTCATCCAAAGAGGGTGATGTTGTGTTTATGGTGGGATTGGAAGGGAGTCCTCTAATATGAGCTCCTTCCGGAAAACCAAACGGTTAATTCCAACAAGTACTGCTCCCAATTAAACCAACTGAAAACAGCACTTTACAAAAAGCATATGGAATTAGTCAACAGAAAACGCATAATATTCCATCAGGATAATGAAGACCACATGTTTCTTTGATGACTAGGCAAAAACTGTTACAGCTTGTCTGGGAAGTTCTGATTCATCCGCTGTATTCACGGGATATTGAACCTTCGGATTTCCACTTATTTAGGTCTTTACAAAATTCTCTTAATGGAAAAAATTTCAATTCCCTGGAAGACTGTAAAGGGCACCTGGGGCAGTTCTTTGCTCAAAAAGATAAAACATTTTGGGAAGATGGAATTATGAAGTTGCCTGAAAAATGGCAGAAGGTAGTGGAACAAAAGGGTGAATATGTTGTTCAATAAAGTTCTTGGTGAAAATGAAAAATGTGTCTTTTATTTTTACTTAAAAACCAAAGGTACTTTCTGGTCAACCCAATACATTGAATGACATACTTTTCTGATAATTATTTATTTATTTTCCTTTCTATAACAACATTTAGCCTGCAAGTAATGCCTGAGTTCTCATCCAAATGCTAAGGCTGAGATGAAATAAAAACTTGCCTATTAAAATTAAATCAAAGTTGAAAACAGGATCCAAAATCTTGAGTTTAAAAAAACCAAACTTTTTTTCTCAAATGTTCAATTTTCCTTACCTCTAATCACTAATGTTGATTATTTTGCCTTTTCTTTCATTTCTTCTCAAAAATCAACTGAGCAAACCCAAGCAAAATTTGTTCCTAACCTGATATATTATTTCCTAACTGTTGTGTATCATATACTCACTTTCTTAAAACAATAAATGAATGAATAAAACTTGAGATTTGGCATGTGAGAGAAAAGTCAAGACATCTTAAATGACTATATATGTTTGTTTCACAAGTTCAGCTGAGATACATAAATGTATTCTCACTTTAATGAGTTTGCAAAGGAAAACTGTCTTCTAATTAAGAAATGGTAAAACAAATAGAGTAATACCCCTTTGGGCGCTGTTATTTAAGCATTAATAGACTTTTAAGCAGACATCTTCTCCAAATTATGCCCCAATTCTTAAAGAGCTGTACTTTCCTTGTGTTTTTTTAATTTTGCTGTACATCGAGCACTACTGAAATTAAATAACTGGTCCAGCCATGTCACTTCCAAAATGTGAAGAAAATGTTTTTAGATCTTTTGAGTTGTTCATTTACTTATTCACCTATTCAGTAAATATTAATTGAATGCATATTTCTTGCCAGACTCTATGAAGCACTGTGTCTACAGCTGAAAAATAAAAAGACATAATTTCTGCCTTCATAGAGTTTACAGTTGGAGGAGTTAGTCAAACATTAAACGGATAAAAATTTGCATCACAGATTATTTATTTAGAATTGAGTGGAGATTTGTGAAGAATATGTAGAGAGCATGTATAATAGTATATCAAAGCAATTTTACCTAGACTTAGTGAGAAAAGGAAAACCTTGAATAAGTGATATTTCATCTGAGACCTGGATATAAGGTGGATATAAATTCTAGATGCACGGGGAAGAGTAAGAGTGGGGTAAGCAATGCAGAAAAAGGGAGTGTATGTATGAAGCTTCTGAGGTTTGAATAATCTTAATATAGTGAAAGAAATGAAAAAAAAAATCCAAGTATGCAGAGCTTCAAGAGCAAGGAGAAGAGTGGCTCAAGATGACAGGCAGTTGACAGACCTTATAGGACCATAGAGGCCATGTGAAAGATCCCAGTGTTTTTTCTCATTAAAATGATAAATTATGACACATTTTAATAAGCAGTTAATCATAGTCTGAATTTCCTAGAGCCGAAACAAGCTTACCTGACAATGCTTTCTTGGGGTTTCAATTCAAAAGAAGCAAGAGGGAGGGCCAAGAGTAAGTAAGAGACAGAAAACAGAGAAAGCCAATGCAATGTGTCTGTAAGTGAGCTGGGCCCGCTTCATAAGAAAACACTTCTAGTTTCCTGGTCACATAAGACTTTTTCCAAGAGACTGTGTGGAGTCAGTGAATCTAGAAGCACTCTCTCTGGGATAAGGAAAGATCAATTTATCTGTATTCATGTGGTCTTCTGAATCCCATTGGTTGACATTTGTTCTATACGTCAGTGACTTTTTCATATTCCTGGCCCCTTCAGGCAGCCTCTGGAGAAGACAAAGTTTTCATGGATCTAGTAGGAGAACTGGGAGCTAGAAAGGATGTGGCTTTCAACAAGAGCCACAATGGAGGCAATGCAGAACACTGGCCTTCACCCCAAAGGGAGGCTGAGACAAACAGTGGTGGTGTTAAGAGATGAGCAACAATGACCTCAGGAACTTGGGAAAACTGTGACTACTCTAGCAGGGAAGCATGGCAGGTGATTCGGGCTAAGAGGCGAGTGAGACCAAAAACTGAATCACGAGGGTTCATAACCTAGCTTCCACTGAGGGTCTGATAGAATTCAGTACGCATTTGAAAGGTTGCTTTTGGGATGCTTGGTGGGGGAAAGGATCATTAGGGGATGAGGGAAGATGGGGAGAAGGCAGCAGTCCAGGTGAGAAAGTAAGATAGCTTGGTAGTGAAGACTGGAGAAGAGTAGACATAATGCAGACTGTTGGAGAGTAATATGAATTATTTCGTGTTTCTGTACGGGCAGGGTTTTCTGAGCAAAGAGAACTGGAACCTTAGTTAAAAGAAAATTCTCAGAAGTTAAAGGTGACTGAAAAGCAAAACTGAGATAGTGAGAAACCTCCAGAGATATTTAGAGATTTATCTTCGTGGAGCCATATGTTTACATTTCAAAGGGCAATGAAACTCAGAGGAGCCACTTCCATTTCAAAGGATGATAAGACATTAGAAAGCAAAGTTTTTCTCCCTCTCTTGTGGGGAGAGGAGTGATCAGCTGTTTAGCTCCTGTGTAAATTTCCAGTCATAATTTCAGGTATAGGGCAAAAATCCCTTTTACATGTGTAGGGTGACATCTGGCTATCATCACACCAGCCTGAAAGGGGAGAATGAGGTGTGGGGGACCAATGCAGTCATTATTATAAGTAATAATAATTCTATCTCTGATCTGAAAACCTAGTGTTTGCATTCAGGACAAGATAAATACACCATATATTTATCATAGACTAACAATTATTTAGTGGATATGATAAACAAGACTGGGTGATTATTTAGAGATGGGAGTTCATTCATTCTTTTGAAGATATTTATTGAGCATAACTATTGCAAGACACTGTCTTTGGCTCTAAGGATACAGCTACAAACATAACTGGCAATGTCTCTGATCTGATAGAGCTTAGGAGTGCAGCTAATTGGGTAACATCAGCAACAAAAATTTATTTTACTCACTGATATAATAGTCAGTAGGTCACATGGGTGGGAAGATACGACTGATGGAATTTTAAGTTCAATATCATGAAACTGTTGCCACTTCTAGCCATTTTTTCTTCTAAGAATTGAGGATATCTCACATAGTCATCCACCAAAGTAATGAGCCCTCCCTCACCACTTAAAAGCTGTATATTTCAAACAATGCAAATACTTTTCACTGAGAAAATAGGGGCAGGTTGACTTCAGCTCCAGAAGAGCTGGCTGTGTATTTTCTTGAAGATACTATGTTGGACCTCAGACAGCATGTCTTTAAGATTCTATGCTGTGGATGTCTTAAATCTATTCCAATCAAAGCAGAGGCCCTGAATGAACAATTCAGTCAATTTCACTATCTTTATCAAATTAATGTACCATAGTAATAGAAAACAAAATTTGTAGTCATATAGGATACTGTAACTCTTTTTGCAAACTTCTTGGAAATCCTCCATCAAATACTTTTTTTAAAGCACCTTGATGGGAATTCAATTAATTACACCCACCAATCCCTGGGAAGTGTAACAGAAACTTGTTTTAATGACATTGTCAAGATGTCGAGGATGACTTGACATTAAAGATACTGATTAGAGACGTAAGACTGTTACCTACTAAACTCATCATGCATGCACAGTTTCTATGACTGGAGTTGAGATGATGTGTTGTATAAACATTTATTGTCCCTCTCTCTGGAGAAGATACCAACTACCACCACCCACCCCCTCTCAGAACAGGGCTGGTAGTTGGTTTGTCTTTGCAATTTGTAGTTTTCTGCATTTACTTCTTTCCTGGGCACTTTGAACTTCCAAAATTTCTGACCTTATGTATTACAAATCTTTGAGAGAGACTGAATGAGGCTGAATAGATCCCTCTTGAGGGTTGTTTTTGTGTTTTGTCAGATGTAATCACTGTAATCATAACCCAAGGCTGAAAAAATATTTAGAACAGAGCACATTCTTGACAATGAAAATATTTTTCTCTATATTCGAATTCAAGCAATGATATAAATGCTTTAGAGTACTGTTCTCTTTTAAAGCCATTAAGTAGGGACTAGTGACAAACACTTGACTAAACGTCCAGGAAGTTAGGTTTAGATCAGTTCTTCTAATAATGAACCCCCCAGCATAAGATATGTACTTTTTTCTCTCTGTTTTATTTCTCTCTTTGCTTTACTGGCCTCTTGGGATTATTGTGAAGAAAATATAACTAGTGGGATAGAGCTTTGAAAAGGCAGTATGAAATTTCAAAACAGACCATTTGCTATTTATAGTCTATAACTTAAACCAACAACACTTCCATAACACATATAAACTTGTCTCTCTTTACAGTTATTTTCTTGTAGTTGGATTCTTTTCCTACACTTCTTTTTTTTTTTTGCAGTTTATTTATTTTTTAAATTAATTAATTAATTTTTGGCTGCATTGGGTCTTTATTGCTGTGCACGGGCTTTCTCCAGTTGCAGAGAGCAGGCACCACTCTTAGTTGCGGTGCGCAGGCCTCTCATTGCAGCAGCCTCTAGTGTTGCAGAGCACGGGCTCCAGGGTGCGCGGGCTTCAGTAGCTGCGGCGCACCAAGTTCCCACTCCGCGGCATGTGGGATCTTCCAGAACCAGGGCTCGAACCTATGTCTCCTGCATTGGCAGGCAGATTGTTAACCACTGCACCACCAGCGAAGCCCACACTTCCCTTTTATGGAAAATATTGTCTAGAAAATCATTAAATGCAGGATCCTTTTTTTTTTTTACACTTACTAATGATCCCGAATCATTCAATATATTTAGTTACTTGTTCTTTCAAAACATCTCTTCCTTGTTTTCAGTCATATAAACATCTTGTTTCTTTTTTTTTTAATTTCTTTGATTACTTCACTATCTACTTCATCAAGTAATCTTTCTCCATCTAACCTTTAGTGAAAAGAATTGTGTTTCAAGTTTTCCTGTCATTCTCCTTTTCATTTCCTGGTAATATAATCATGATATTATCCATTTGTATTTTTAGTCCCTGCAATGCCAAATGAAGCAGAATTTAAAAAAAAAAAATCATAGTACTTTCTTATTTTCTTGTGGACTAAACAATTTTTTTCTATTATATTTTTTTCTCTTAGAATATCCTGTTTAACATTTTCTCTATTTTTCATAATATACACATTGACAATTTTTTCAATTCCTTCAAATCTTTTCTTTTGCAAATATTGGTAAATATTTGTTGTTGAAAAAACAGAAAGGTAAAGAAATTATTGAGAAGCAAAATAAGATATGAATGGGTAGCCTTGAGATTTATAAGGACATTTTATTAGAGGATAAATATATCAATGTTCTCTGATACTTAGACAAAGTCACTGAGATTTTATGGGATTGAGTTCAACCTGAAAAATAAGAAAATTTAATTTGGTGATTTCTCAATGCTGTTTTAGCTCTAAAATATAAATGAAAGGGTACAGTAAACTTCTATTTTTCATTAAGCCCATAATGCTAGATGGACCACCTGGAATTAAAAGTGGTGGCTTTGGGCTTCCCTGGTGGTGCAGTGGTTGAGAGTCCACCTGCTGATGCAAGGGACACGGGTTCGTGCCCCAGTCCGGGAGGATCCCACATGCCGCAGAGCGGCTGGGCCCGTGAGCCATGGCCGCTGAGCCTGCGCATCTGGAGCCTGTGCTCCGCAGCGGGAGAGGCCACAGCAGTGAGAGGCCCACGTACTGCAAAAAAAAAAAAAAAAAAAAAAAAAAAAGTGGTTTTGTAACTCTATAGAGTAACCACTTATTTTGCATGGTAGGTAGTAAACATATGAAACTTATATTCACAGGACCTGGTCTGACTGAAAATTCCACTAAATTGAAAAGAATTTAAAATCCAGTCTTGGATCATGAAATCACTGTTGCTGCTGATATTTTGAAATCAGCATCCTAAATGTCAACTTTCTTACTCCATACCTTGTTAGTCATTATTAGAAAAGCTAGATCTTGATCTAACCCAGTGAACATACTTTTTCTTAAGCATAATTAGAATTTTAATAAACTTTAAAAATATGTAATAAATGTAGTATTTCCTGTTTGTGTCCTGGGAAGGAAAAATGTCCACCTATAAGTGAATACTGTATCTTAAGAAAATCAAAAGCAGGTAGGATTATCCTAATGGTATAACTCAATAGCTCATATCATATGTACTCTACTTTTTTAGTCTATTCTCTGAATTGAGTTTAGCGGCTGGTTGTTTAGGGATTAGTTGTCATTTGTGATAGGGCAAGTGATGTCACATGAATTCTATCTGCCTTAAGTCAATACATGAGCTGTGACTTAATTCCAGGAAATAAAGATTGCAAAAAAAAAATATATATATATATATAGTAAAAGATGAGTTGTTGGTTAAATTCTAGAAATGATATCTATTTATGTTCATGGCAATCCCAACTTATTCTCTAAAATGATAAATCTTACCCTGATTATTCACATTCAGAAGAATGAAAGCTGTAGTGCCAAAACAGATATTATCATCTTGAAAATCTGTGGTGTTGTCCTGCTCTAAGCTTTACTGCATATTGTTATTTGACCTTTATCACATAGCCTAGCCTCTGTATCCTTGATTATGTTCTAAAACAGAGGAGCTTGACCTACACAGAGAAACTATGAGATGTGATGAAGGACCCACATGAATATATGCAACATTCTAATATCCTTGAAAGAAAAATGACACTGTGAATATTATAAGAAATTTTCATTAATAGAGACTCAACCAATTTGATTTCTAAATTACCAGTAGTTTAGAAGGTCGTGTATTGGCTTGCTTTGTACAATATATGATAAAAAAGATATTTGCCAATAAATACTAAAAATGCATATAATCACACAGGAAATATTTAAGCTTCTCAAACTTACAAGAAAAATTTTGAATATTTATTCAAACATTTTTATGATGAGGTGACCAATAAACAAAATTTAACAACTAATTAGTGTAGATATCTCTGAAATTTTTCATGGAGAAATCAAAGGTTTTTAGC
Organism: Mesoplodon densirostris; assembly: GCF_025265405.1. Lineage (NCBI taxonomy): Eukaryota > Metazoa > Chordata > Mammalia > Artiodactyla > Ziphiidae > Mesoplodon > Mesoplodon densirostris. Next base: position 42,883,273 of record NC_082674.1, read on the forward strand.
ACCTTTAACTCACTAATGATTTCATTATAGAAAATAGTTAGGAATCCTTTCCTATGATGCATGCTGAGATATCTCAGACTAGACTGTTTTAGAAGGAATGTAATCATTTGGTTTGGAAGACTAGTGAAGGCAGCAGTCATGATCTCTGGTGACTGATAAATAGTTCAAGTGCAAAAGTCCACCATATCTTGAATCTAGAGCAGAGATTATCCAACACTTTCTTAATGGGTGCGATAACACATATTTTAACTTTGTGGACCATATGATCTCTGTCGCAGTCACTTAACTCTGCTCTTGTAGTGCTAAAGCAGATAGGAGATGCTTAAATAAATGGGTGTGGGTTTGTTCCAATATATTTTACATAGAAATACATCTAGACTGTGGTGTATAGTTTGCCAAACTCTGGTTTAGAAGGTTGGTGGGGCAAAGAAAATAAAAAGAAATTACTGAGGGGTCATTAGATCTAAAAAAATTGATGGTGTTGGATCAAATGATATGTCCATTTAGTTTCTAAATTCTTGAAATTCTTGACTATTCTTAGGCTCTGCCGATTTAAAAAGAGACAGTTGATGTCTTATAAAAGACTCCCAATTTTGATTTAAATATTGCATTTTTATACTATATTCATTCTTGAAAACATTTCTCTTTTTTACCCTTTAGAATGAGATTATTCCTCCCATTTTTTTGGAATTGACATTGAGAAATTCAAAATACAATAAGACACAATTGAAGTGCTAAGGGAGCGTTCCTCAACCACTTGCTTTTAAAATATTTTCTTCATAAAATGTACAAAGTGTAACGTTAAGAATAGTCCCTTCCCTCAGAATGGGAGAAAATATTTGCAAACAAATCAATGGACAAAGGATTAATCTCCAAAATATATAAATAGCTCATGCAGCTCAATATTAAAGAAACAAACAACCCAATCCAAAAATGGGCAGAAGACCTAAATAGACATTTCTCCAAAGAAGATATACAGATGGCCAAGAAGCACATGAAAAGCTGCTCAACATCACTAATTATTAGAGAAATGCAAATCAAAACAACAATGAGGTATCACCTCACACCATTTAGTATGGGCATCATCAGAAAATCTACAAACAAGAAATGCTGGAGAGGGTGAGGAGAAAAGGGAACCCTCTTGAACTGTTGGTGGGAATGTAAATTGATACAGCCACTATGGAGAACAGTATGGAGATTCCTTAAAAAACTAAAAATATAATTACCATATGATCCAGCAATCCCACTACTGGGCAAATACCCAGAGAAAACCATAATTCAAAAAGACACATGCACCCCAATGTTCATTGCAGCACTATTTACAATAGCCAGGTCATGGAAGCAACCTAAATGCCCATCAACAGACGAATGGATAAAGAAGATATGGTACATATATACAATGGAATATTACTCAGCCATAAAAAGGAATGAAACTGAGTCATTTGTTGAGACGTGGATGGATCTAGAGACTGTCATACAGAGTGAAGTAAGCCAGAAAGAGAAAAACAAATATCGTATATTAACTCATGTATGTGGAATCTAGAAAAATGGTACAGATGAACCGGTTTGCAGGGCAGAAGTTGAGACACAGATGTAGAGAACAAACGTATGGACACCAAGGGGGGAAAACCATGGTGTGGTGGAGATGGTGGTGTGCTGAACTGGGCGATTGGGATTCACATGTATACATTGATGTGTATAGGATTGATGACTAATGAGAACCTGTGGTATAAAAAAACAAACAAATGAACAAACAAAACAACTAATACTAAACTTTCTTTGGGTTATTTGTATGGAAATATGTTACTATAAATGTTTCAGACATTACATGAAATTTCTAAAAATCTTATATGCTCTGGTATAATGTTATAAGTCATAATTCTAGGTATTACTTTAAAATGTATATCTCAGAAATAACTAAATTTCCTTGTCAATTGCATTATTATGAACTTTCATCAAATCTTCAACCGTGGTAATTTTTAAGTCTTTTGTCATTTACAGACAGTTCTGGGTGTACTCTGATGCTTTTGCAAATATGTTCCTATAAAAGGGTTTCATCTTCAAGGAATTCATGGAAAAGACTCTGACAAGTACAGGTTTCTGGTAACTGACTATACTGCTGAACTGAATGAATAAGCATTTTCAGAACGCTAATGGAAAACTGATGAACTCATAAAAGTGCTAACAAAGATCAAGATGAAAAAAGAAAATTAATTACATGGGATTGAGTGAACTGATGAGGATGATTATAATTTTTGTGACTTTCTGTTTGAATTAAAAAAAAATTCCACAAGGACTCAGAGGCAAAAAATATACAAATCAATTTTCACTGCAAAGTAAAGGAGCTGTTACAGTGGAGGATTACTGGACTGAATGTCAAAATTATGACATAGTATGAGTGTGTTTCATGTTTGGTAATTGCAATCATTTTTGCTTTTGTTGTGGTCATCCATTTACAATGCTTGGTGTTAGTCTATTTATCTCTTGTAAAAATAAAATACAGTGTGTGTGTGTAAAAAAAAATATATATATAAAATTTTAAAAAAAGAATAGTCTCTTGTTCATAAGCTTCTTTGGAAAAGAAATGAATACTTTCAAAGTATCTATTTAATAAATCTTTTGGCTAAGCTTATTAACAATAAGAACACTAGTATATTCCTTTTTACACTAACTGAAAAATATTTTTTTAAGTTCTGAAAGTTGTTACTAGAGAAAGAATATCCTTGATAATTCAGAGAATTCTGAAATTTGCTGTGATATAGCTATGGCCTAAGACCTTTCACCTCTGCAGCTGAACAGCCTTATGGTGTCTCAGCTACAGTCTACAAGACATGATGATGTATTCATGATGTGATTGATGCTAATTCAATATCAGCCTAAGAAGAAAGCATTTTTCACTAAGTGACAGCAAAGCTCAAATAATAGAATTTAAGAATATAAAATGGACAATTTAATACATTCTTTTGAATGTTATTTTGTATTATATTTTCTTTAGTTTATTATGATGTTTTTCTTCCGACTTTTCCCTTCCCTACCCCCAAACTTGTGAGATGACCAGGATAAGGCTAGGATTTTGCCAAAGACAGATCAAACATTGGCTTCTTTGCAAATCATTTAGGGCAGAGAGTGTGCGTATTGAGGAGGTGTTACTGTATAGGTAAGGACTGTCTGCCATAATTTCAATATAATTAAAGCTTCCTGTTCTAGTATTTTCAAATAAGGATATTTAAAATTTGAAATTTGTATATTCATCTAGATTATCCCACTTTATCCTTAAAAAATGTTGACTAAATCACTATCTTTGAAGACTCAGATTCTGACATCTTATAGTAATTGTAGTGATCATTTCACTGTATAGACTCAGTAACAACAACAAAAAATTATTTTCACTAATTTTACACACTATAGAAGTAGTATACTGCATGTAAATCTGGACTCCAATTACTTATGGGAAACATCTAATAGTTTGATTGAATTATGGCATTTTTGATGAATAACTCGCCAAGTCAATAAAACAGTGTAATCCTTGCTAATAACTCTCTGGAGAATAAAGTTAATGATGCCTGAAATTATTAACGCAACTTCCAAGGGAGCATAAATTACTCTCTGAGAGTTACCTAGGCACTATGATTACAGTGGATTCTTACAAGGCTGTAGGCTTTGACTCTCTAATTCCCACCCAACAATCTTCCACTATTACCTGAGGAGGCTAGTCCCTCCTTCCTCAAGAGCCTGTAATGGTCTCCCTTAAAATAGCAGCCTTGCAAGGTACTGCCTGATCCTCCTTAGGACCTACCCTGCAATCTCTTCTTGTTTATAACCAGATTCTGCAGATTTGGGTCCCAGCAGACCCAAAAGGGTAATGTACAAAGTATTACACACGAGGAGATGTAAGGTACACCGAAATATTACTTTATTGTGCCCACTTTTACTGACAGAAACCTAGAAAACAGTGTGGAAATAGATCTTACAATCAAGGGATCAAGTTGAACGTAATGTAAAGTGGGATCATACCAAATTTATTGATGTGAGTTCACTAAACAGAGATTCCACATTCAATGTTTTAAATCAAATGATAAGGGATGGTCCTAACAGTTTGCTTCTTGGTTAACTGAAACATGGACTCAAAGGTGGGTTTATACTAAATAAAGATTAAATGCCAGAACTTTTTTTTTTTTTTTTTGGTTTTTCTCTATAGGTTGGAATCATAGTGGGGACTGATGCCTTCAAAGGGGATCCATAAACTCAATGGAAATGATGGGATCTTGTGGCATTAAGGGTCTAGAAGTAACAATTAATTTCTAAAGAAAAGGTGGGTATGGTTACTGTAATGGAGTGTTTACTATAACAGAGAGTGAAGCCAAAGAAGTATTTAAAATAGTCTGACTTAAAGATATTTTTAGCACTGGCTAGTTGATTATGGTGTCTCTACAACTAGAATTGATGGGCAGTCTATTGAAGTCTTACTTGATCTGTATAAGCAGAAAAGCTCTAGGTCTAGAGAACAGAAATATGACTCGAACCACTGAAACAATAAGTTGTGCCCCCTCTACTAAGTCCAATACTTGAGTCAGTTTACAGACCTCAAGCCCCCTGAATGGAACTGAATCACTTCAAGTAAAGAAGAACTACACTGCCGAAAATGGGTACTGATTATCTTCCTCAAGGTAACTGTGCACTGGGAAGCAGAAAATCATTTTGAAGGGTTCCTAAACAGTGGCTTTGAACTGACACAGGTATCTGGAGACTCACAACTTCATCATGGTCCATCGATTTGAGTAGGAGGTTTGGAGGTAAGATGATCAATGGAGTTTCAGACCAGGTACATCTCACAATGAACCCAGTGGTTCTGCAAAATCACCCAGTTGTTATTTTCAGTTTTAGAATACACAATTTAAATAGACATACTCAACAACTGACAGAATCCTTATATTAGTTCTTGGACCTACGGAATGAGGACTATTATGGTAGGAGAAGCCAAATGGAAACCAGTAAAACTGCCTCTACCTATGACAATAGTAGACCAAAAGCAATGTTGCATTCTTAGAGAATTGAAGAGATTATTACCACCATCAATCACTTGAAAGATGCAGGGGTGGGGATTCCTACCACATCCCCTTTAACTAATATTTTGGCCTTGGCAAAAGGTAAGTGGATCTAGGAGAATGATGATGGAGTATCAAAAACTTAATGAGGTTGAGACTCCAATTACAACTGTTCTAATTCTGATTTTGTTGTTGGAGAAAAAAACAACAAATCTCCTAGTACCTGGCACGCAGCTATTGATCTGGAAGATGATTTTTTTTCTCTATATACTTGATAGTAAAGACCGTTAGAAGCAATTTACTCTCAAAAGACAACACCTGCAATATACCTTCACAGTATCTTGAGAGCATATCCCCTTTCAAGTCCTATGTCGTGTCTAGGTAGCAGGGACTTTGCCTTTCCCCTCAACAGAACATAATGTTGATCTGTATCATTGATTATATTACACTGATTGGATCTATTGAGTAGTAAGTTGCAATTTCTTAAGACACATTGGGAAGACAATTATGGGCCAGAGGGTAGGAAATAAAACCCACAAAAATTCAAGAGCCTGCTACCTCAGTGAAATTTTTAGGGCTCCAGTGATTTGAGGGGTGCTTTCCCCCCCTTTTTCTTCATTTGTAATTTCCATTATTTCATATTCATATTTAACAACAACAAAATATTGAGGACTTAAACTGTGGGTAAACAAACAAACAAAAAGCCAAGAAGGAAATATATTTAGTACAGCTATGAAGAAAGATATCATCATGCTTATTATTAATGCAAGTTCCATATATCACATTTTAGTGGCATACTTAAGCTTAGCCAGACTTTAAAATAAGGTAAGTTAAAGTCAACTTTTCAGAAGAAAAAATAAAGGTGAAAGTCTCATAAGAACATAGTTACAGACGTTTTTCTAAAATATGTGGATGGTATTACCTAATAAACTAGTCTTTATAACTTTAAACTGAATAAAAATGTCTCTAATGTGAAAGCAGTATTGCAGCATTTAAAATGAACCACACAATGTACTCAAATGTACATTATTCTTTAAATTCAGTGTATGCAAGAACACATAACCAATTTCATAGCCTCTGTTCTTAGACAGCTAAAGAAATTAAGTATAAGGAAAAAGAGTATAAAAGTGGTACAGAAGGAAAATGGTGATTTTACATTTTTCCTTGATCTGTATAGCTACTCTCTAAGCTGTTGCAAAAACTACCATCAAGATTGCATAAATTGTATATGCAAAGCAATTTGAGTTACAGAGAAGATTGACAGAATTATAATTATAGTTTCTTTTTTTGAATAAAATTGATCTATATAAATATGACTCTAAATTTAACAATTGTCAAAAATCACCACTACCAAATTTGTGATTCTAATTCTTGCAGAAGCATAAATCATCTTGGAGAAGAACTTTAAAAGCAGTCCTCTGGAATGCCAAGTGATCTAATTAATTAAGTGTGATTTTTAGTTTTCAATTTCCATTTTCATTCTAAGTCCTTCTTAATTTAAAAAATGATTAAAAATGTTTTTCTCACCAAAAAGTATAAAAAAAGAATCAAACTTATTCTTACTTAGTAGCATCACAGTGGACAGTGTACCAAATTGTTCAAGATGGCTTTATAAAATGTACATACTATTTAAACTGTTGTGTTGGCTTTTGTATTTTTGACTAAGTAATGCCATCTGTCTCATTCCTCATTCACCAGAGATATCAGTGTTAATATTCTAGTGTTTGAATGTCTAACACACTACTGTACTTTTGCCACAGTGTTTCTGGTTTTAATGTTGCAACGTCCTGATTTTATTTTATTTATTTTTATTATTTATCTAACCATTTATTTATTTATTTATTTATTTATTTTGGCTGCGTTGGGTCTTCGTTACTGTGCACGGGCTTTCTCTAGTTGTGGCGAGCGGGGGCTACTCTTTGTTGCAGTGTGCGGGCTTCTCATTGTGGTGGCTTTTCTTGTTGTGTAGCACAGGCTCTAGGAACACGGGCTTCAGGAGTTGTAGCACGTGGACTCAGTAGTTGTGGCTTGTGGGCTCTAGAGTGCAGGCTCAGTAGTTGTGGTGCACAGGCTTAGTTGCTCCACAGCATGTGGGATCTTCCCGGACCAGGGCTCAAACCCATGTCCCTTGCATTGACAGGCGGATTCTTAACCACTGTGCAACCAGGGAAGCCCGCGATGTCTTGATTTTTAAAAGCTTCCTAAGAATAGCTTTTTATGGTAGGAAAATGATAAATGCATATGATTTATAACCAGTCATATGAAGATTCAGTATAAGTTCTGCCACTTGATTTGCTCAATGCCTTTGAACACATTAATTTACTTTACGGTGTTTTATTAAAAGAGAAGCTAATATTATCTTTTAAGGGTTATGAAAGCTTTACTTATAAACTATCTTGCATAGTATCTGAAACTAAGGTGTCCTCAACTACCCTAAGGTAATTCTTTGGATATGAAAATACATAAATTATGTTTCTGGTTTCAACTTTTAGCTTCAAACAGATAATCAGTTCACTTTTACTCTCAAGAATGTGTATTACAATTTTTAGTTTAAATCTATGTTTTGTCTAGTAAAATAAAGAATACCTAACAGAGCCCCTTATTTCTGGCAGCCTTCTTTTCAGATGACTTTCTCTGATCCCAGGGAACTTCAATAAATTTCACTACCCTTCTTCTCTAAGGAAGATCCTTTATTCTTTCTCCCTGTTCCATGAGAAAGACTTAATAGGCAATCATCTCACCCACAGAACCAAACAACTGCCTTGCATGCAAGTAGTGGTAATGCATGCCATGCACAGCTTCATGCACCAGTAGATGTTTGATCAATGCCTTCTTGATGCAGTTTCAGAAAATTATCTTGTAGCTAAATATTTATCTGCCCAAATGGTGTTTTCCTATTTATGATAATATATTACTTTATAAACTTGTTTTGTTTTTGCTTGCTTTTATTGATAGATTTGATGATTCTGCTATAATTCATAAAAATTTTAAAAAATTGTGTAAGAAAACAGCTTTTCCTTAAAAACATTTTTATAATTCCACCCAAATATGTAAGGAGGAACTCTTAGTGTCCAGCAACCCACTTTTGGATATTTATTCAAAAGAATTGAAATCAGGATCTTGAAGAAGTATTTCCACTTCCATGTTCATTACAGCATTATTCACAGTAGCCAAGAGGTAGAAACAACATAAATGTCCACTGACAGATAAATGGATAAAGAAAATGTGGTTTACACATATAATGGAATATTATTCTGCCATAAAAAGAAGGAAATCCAGTCTTATGTTACAATATGAATGAACCTTCGGGACATTACATTAAGTGAAATGAAACAGTCACAGAAGGAGGAAAAAATGAAATGTATGATTCCACTTACATGAGTTATATCTATAGTAGTTAAGCTGATTGAAGGAGAAAGTAAATGGTGGTTACCAAGGGCTGGGGAAAGAGGGAAATGGGGAGTTTCTGTTCAATGAGTATAAAGTTTCAGTCACAGAAGATAAAAAAGTTGGAGGTATGTTGTGTAACAGTGTTCTTACAGTTAACAATACTGTACTGTATGCTTAAAATTTTGTTAAGAGGGTAGATCTCATATTATGTGTTTTTTACCACAATAAAAAATATCTAATGGTATAATATGACCTAGAAGCTGGTATTACACTGGAAACCACCATTCCATTCTATTATTCTCTGTATCTATGAATTTGGCTTTTTTTTTTTTAAAGATTTCATGTATAAGTAGTGAAATATAGTGTTTACCTTTCTCTGTTTGGCTTCTCTCATTTAGCATTATGCCCTCAAGGTCCATCTATGCTGTTGCAAATGGCAGGATTTCCTTCTATTTATTGTTGAATCATGTTCCATTGTATATATCCCACATTTTCTTTATCTATTCATCTGTCCAAGGACATTTCAGTTGTTTCCATATCTTGGCTATACATGCTGCAATGAACATGAGAATACAGGGAGTACAGTATCTTTCAGATACTGATTTCATTTTCTTTGGATATATACTCAGGAGTGGGATTACTGGGTCATATGGTAGTCTTAGTTTTATTTTTTTGAGAAGCCGCCATACTGTTTTCCATAATAACCATTCCATAAACAGTATTTTTAAAAGGCTTCATTATATTACAAAATCTACCTGTATTTTTCCTTTAAAAATATTATACTGAAGAAATGATAATTTTGACTGCATCTTATGTTAAATAGAATGGCCTACTAAAGGTTATGTATCTTTATAAACCAGGTTCTTTTATATAAAATAACATTATACTAGCAATTTTTTCAATCTAACCTTCAATGCTCTATTTCTGTGAGGGGTTTCCAGGACTGTTTCAAAGGGACAAAGGTAAAGTTACAATGAATTCTAGTTTTTGGACTGACCAAAGCCTTAATACAGTTAAGCATAATTTATGTTTCCGTTCAAGTTCTTATACAAGTCATTATTGAATAATATTATAATAATATTTGCAGTAGAATGTAATAATAATGTTTGTAAGTATTAAAATAGTAATTTAGTTTAATTTGAATCCAAAAATAATGTGCTATGTCAATTCTGTATTCACCCTATTATCATGGTTTTGAAATAAGCATTTGAATGTTAAATGATATATTCTTAAAAATCAAATACTAATTGGACACAGGATGAATGAGGGATCCATGAGATCTTGGAAATAGGAAAAACAAATTCTGGGATTTACTGATATCTTAATGCTGATCAGATGGCAGAATTAATGATGCAAGAGGCAAAGTTGAACAGACAGAGGTACCTTGTGGCATTATAGATACAGTTGTGGTCAGAAGCCTGTCATTTTGCATAATCATAAAATTGATCTATAACGAGGTTTCACATCGATTAGAGACTAAATGAAAACGGACCCATCTTCTAACTGGATATGTATTTTTACCAATATGACAACTTATTTACTATTAACTAGCAAACTCATATCTAAATGTACCACTATGGGCTTTTCATTGGTAAAAAGATATACAAATGATATAATAAAACTTCACCTGCATTCTACCTAAAATAGCAAGCTATATTTAAAATTTAGAAAAGTAAGGCATATGTTTAATTTTATTTATTAATTTATGAGTATACTTTAAAAACATGACACAATGCACAACAATGTATTAGGAGCCACGGAGGAGAAAAAGAATTTTAAGACATGACTCTGAACTCAAAGAAGTTTATATAATCTAGTTACAGCTATAAGACACATGAGGACTTACACAGAACTATACAAACAAAATAACAAAGCTATGCCCCACACCTGATTAAGGAGCAAGTGAATATTAGCATCCAAAATAAACCAAGTATAAGAATATGAAATTTATCAAGGGTCATTTTAAACCCTAAAATTACCCAAGTGTATGTTGAAGTTGTCAAAAGATCATCTTTATTTGACCTTAATCACATTAATGTAAAATGGTGTCTAAAAGTGGTAATCCTAAGGTGCTACTTGATTTTTCAGACATTTGACACGTTCAGTTTGGAATTACACATATCAAGAGAACAATACTATCTATGTTCATGCAGTAGTGGTCACGAATCAAAGTTTAGGGTTCTCAAAAGCATTTTACCATGAAACTGAAAACACAGAATAAAACAGAGGAATCATGTAGACATTGATAACATTTTTGAAAAACTGTCAGTGGGAAGACAAATGTGTGTTGCTCCTATTATTCTTCCTAAGAGAATTTATACCAATGAATAGAATGTGCATGAAACACATATTGATTTAATATAGGGAAGAATTTTTTTTAGTTTTTGAACTTGGCTGCAATGTCTACCTTGAGAGCCAATGAATTTGCCATTGTAGGGTGGGCAAAGAAACTGAATGAACACTCTTGTAAGAGGTGCAGAGGGAATTTAAGTTTTTAATATAGAACTGGCAAAAGAACATGCCTCCACAGTTTCTTTCAAATATGAAAGTCATTTGACCTATGAATTGTGGTATTAGTTTACTATTTTTCAGTTACCAGAATCAGAAGCACATTCAAGTTACCTAAAGTGACAGAAAGTTATTGTAAGTTAATACAAAAAGATTGCCTCAGTAGCTACATATAAATGATTCCTTGCAACAGAGCAGATCATCTCTCACCAAAATGCACTGGCAGCTCTCAAGTCAGTCTTCTTAATGTCCACTCAAAATGCGTTTCCATTTTACTCTTTTCCAGTGGTGGCCACTCATGGCCCATCTTCTCTTGGTTCCAACCTGTCTCTATATAGGCTTGGCCCTTTACTTTTTATTTTTCTGGTATGACCTCTGCCATATCTATGTGTATGCTCTCTCTGCTTCCACTATCCTTAAACTGCTTTATTTGAAAACTTCTCCATGAGTTAAGATCGACTTAAGTCACTATTTAGCATGAAGTATTTTTACTGGGTGGAGTCTTTACACAAACTACTTCATAGCCTCCTGAACTTTCTCATATCAAGTTTATAAATATCTTTGGGTCAGCTGAAGATTTGAGTTTAACGGGTTGTGCCTCGAACAGTAGGGTGAAAGAGTACAGGGCATAGTGTGTTAGGCAGAGGGAAACCATGTAGCCTCTTTCAATAAAAGAGGGACTTTCTAAGACTAGCACTGAGACTCCCAAATATGCCTCACCATTCCAGTCACAAATAGGTGATATGAAGAGAGAGGTCACTGTGGGTTGGATGCCCTCAATTAATGAGTGGCAATCAGGGAAGAAGGAGAAATCATCTATTTTCATATCATTCTGACACTTCTGAGTATCTTAGAAAGAAATGCTCAGGTTTTCAATTTAATAATCTACAGAAACATGACAATTTTTGCTTCCTCACTATGACTTATAAAATGATAGACTTGTCTCATTTTTATAAATATATACTTTCTAAATATAGTATCTGATATATACAAGAGTATATACGTAGCATATATCTACATTATGAATCCTAATAATAAAATGTGTACCCACACATCTATCACTCCACATAAGAACCAAAGCAATATGTGGCATGAATAATTTATTGTTTAATTAAATTCCTGCTTAGTGGCAGTCCCAGTGATAACTATAATGTGTCCTGTGCTGTGGACACTGGTTCTACATAAATATTTGTTGTGTTATAATAAGAGTATGGATGATCTTTTGACAATTAGTCAAAGAGAATTTTACATCACTCTCCTCTTGGCTTTCTTCCATCTTAGTTTATATTTATAATCTCATATATTTAAAATTATGATAATATTTAAAATATTTGAGGTAGGTGTGAATTTGGAGAAAGATCATCAAGAAAGAGTATCATTATCTTCTTCATTTAGGTTTAGATTGTCTATTCTTTAGCTAATATTTAACTTCTATTCCTAATCATCAATTTGCCCTCTCTGATTATAATACTTAGATTTTGGAATCCTTCTATTACTTAGAAATCCAGGGTGTTATATCTTTCAGGAGAATTGCTACTCTTAAACATGTTAAAATATAAATATATAAGGCCTATAAAGTTGGTGGAAGATATATGGAAGATATATGGAAATTAGAAGAAACAATAAAGATGGAAAGAGAAGGAAAACATTATTATAAAGTTAGGAAATTAAAGATAATATTGTAGTAAATGTTATGTAAAGTGAGAAATAATAAATCTTATCAATAGGATTGTCAGAACATTTGGTAAACTAAAACAACATTGAGCTGAAGTCTTGCCTGAAATACAATCTAAGTTTCACAAGTTGCGTAAACATTCTGTGCCTCAATTTCCTCACCTTTAAAATGGACACAGTAGTATCTGACACGAGGGCTGTCTTCGGTACTGAGTGCAATACTCTTAATGACTTAAATGAGTGTCTGACATACAGAACATTCTCAATACATATCAGTTATTACTACTTAGGTTTTGTGGAATCTTTGGGACATTGTTTACATTTTTTCTGGGTTTATTTTCCCTGAGTATACATGGATAATTTTCTACACAATTTTATTAAAACTTTCTTTCCTGGGCTTCCCTAGTGGCGCAGTGGTTGAGAATCTGCCTGCCGATGCAGGGGATGTGGGTTCGTGCCCCGGTCTGGGAAGATCCCACATGCCACGGAGTGGCTAGGCCCGTGATCCATGGCCACTGAGCCTGTGCGTCCAGAGCCTGTGCTCTGCAACGGGAGAGGCCACAACAGTGACAGGCCCACGTACCGCAAAAAAAAAAAAAAAAAAAAAAAAACCAAAAAAAACAAAAAAACCTTTCTTTCCTAATCTTTAAAAATGCTATGGAAATTAATGAGATCATTTCTGAGTGGAGAACATCATTCTGACTTTTATGGGATGAAAAGAGCTCTATAGCTATTAATCACAACTATATGATATACTCACATATACTAAGGTTATAGACAGGTTAGGTTGCCTAATATGACTAATGTCCTAAAAGTATTTATTAATAATAATATTGCATGAAATCTTACCTGAATGATTATAATTTATTGAAGCAAAATAAATCCCTTAGTTTTGATCATTGCTATCCACTGATGTAATGAATCACTCCACTGAAGCAATCAGAGTTTGCTTGTGCTCAAGGTGACATTTAAGCTAAGTTCTTAGTATGTTTCAGGAGTTTGTATATACTAACCCTATTCCTTTCAGGGTGACTTTTTCTATGCAGCCCTGAATTTCTTCTATCAACTCCACTAAAAGATGAGATCTAAGAATTTTGGGCATTAACCTATGAGAAAGGGGATCAGGCCAAAATAATATGTTGGTGTTGCAGGAACTTTGAAATTTATATAGCTGTATTAGTCAGGGTTTTCCAGAGAAATAGAACCAATAAGTGGAAGAGACAGAGAGAGAGAGAGAGAGAGAGAGAGAGAGAGAGAGAGAGAGAGAGAGAATTTTCTCTTCCTTCATCTTTTTGTTTCATTCATGCCCTCACTGGATTAGATGATGCCTACCGACATTGCGGAGGGAAATCTTCTTTACTCAGGGTATTAATTCAAATGCTATTCTCCTCTGGAAACATCCTCATAGACACATGCAGGAATAGAATTCAACCATATATCTGGGCATTCCATGATCCAGTCAAGTTGACACATAAAATTAACCATCATGCTACCCAAAGCATACCTTCCACAATTGTTTAAAAAAAGAGAAAGAAAATATTCATTTATAGTTGTGAGCTTTAAAACATGATGAAAATAATTTAAAGTATAAGAGATGTTTAAGAAGTATATTTTACACATATAACATATATATTATTTATTAATGACTATATTTATATAGATATTCACATATATTTTTCATTTATTATATCAGACATTCACATCTATTTTCAAAACTGGTAGAGAGAATGAAATGAAACTTCTCTGAGAAAAGCAAAGATAGAGAAAATTTCTCTTTGTAACAGACAGAAAAGAATGGCTATGGGGGTCCAAGAAAATTTCCAGGAGGTAAAACTTAACCTCTGCCCTCTCTCACTTTCTCTTTGCCAGTGTGGTTTTTCACTGATGCTATAGTCACAGATAATAGACTCCTCACCTTTTCTTTCAAATGGGGATCTATTAGAGATCAAACAAAAGTGTACATATCAGTACAATTTTCTACATACTCATGGGAAAACACCAGCAGTAACAATTATAAAAGTAACAAAATAACAACAACAAAAAAACAAAGCTGGATCAAAATGCAAGAACTATGTATAGCCAATCAGAAGCATCACTTTCGTGTGTGGACCAGTGCCTATGAAGGAAAACTTGATGACCCCCTCCCATTCCCTGTTAAACCCTCTTTTGCAAGGTGGACGTGGGGCCTCAATTTTTCTAACACTTTGTCTGAGTGATATTGCACCACAAATTGAAGGAAATAATTTTTCACATAATTCAGGAAGCATGTTCTCTTCTCTTACCATGGATCTTGTTTGTGGAATATAGCCCAAGTAAATTGCAACAATTGTAATTACAGAACAAATGTCAGAGCCATGCAGTCCATATTACAGATGAGGAATATGAAGCTCAAAGATATTCATCTAGAAAATGGAAGATGCAAGAATAGGTAGGTTTCCTGATCCATAGTTCTCTTCCACCTTTCCACCCCATACTCCTGGAACTGCCCAAGGTTAAAGAGTTATGATTGTTATAAAAAGAAATATGAAAAGAGTACTAGAAATTTGTTGTTCCAGTTATTTCTCTTTTTATAGATTTTGAGATATAGTGGTTTAAAATGTAATACTCTATCTTTCTTTGAATGACTATTGCCATTATAAATATGTCTGCTTCAAATCAAGACTTGTACTATTTAGATTTGGAACATGAGAGAATAAGTTCCTTAGATCTTAAGAATAAATTATTTCCTTGTATATAAATAAATCTACATTATTTAACTTGAAATATTTTTTCTTTTCACATTAAGGGAATCTCATTCTACCAGCAAGGGTTTATACAACCCATGTTATCTCTCAATAAAGTCTTAGTTCCAATGGGTAAAATTCACCATCTCCACACTTCCACTGAACTACTGACTGCATATGTTTTCAGGCAGCCTAACAATGTCATGTTTAAAACTGCCAGGTTATTTTCCAGGTAAATCATAATTGACATCAAATCCTTTCCTCACATGATAACTGTAAGACTTCTGAAATTTTACCAAGTTTGGAATTCATTCATAACTAGTCTACCTGCTTTATCCCTACAATTTAAAAGGAATTAATGGATTTTTAAATGTTATCCAAGTCAATATGTGTTTTTTGCTCTATTATCAAATGACATCAAATTCAAAGCAATGCAAGTATATAAAATAAAAGCAAATGTGTTCAGAAATCTAAGAAGCTGACATGTAGAGTTGAACTTTTTAGTGCATTTCTGCTAAATCTTATTAAAGAGGTTAAAAAATACATTTAGTTCAATGAAGTATTTTTTACATCCAAAACAGTTTACTGATTGAGAACAAGACAGGCACTATCAATAATTTCTTAATTGTCTAGTGAAAGTATATTCTTGAATGACAAGGAAAACACATTTTTCTCTCTTTAGTGGTAAGCACCCTTCCTGATGTTTCCTAGGCACACAGTTCCTAAACTTATGGGACTACATACTGAACTTTGAAACTCCTATTTCAATCTTTGCTTAATCTTTACTTTGGTCACTAAAGACTTTGGAACCAGAAAGCATGTTCAAATATAGTGAAATGCCCTGTTTATGGCCAAGGATTTTACATTTCAAACCAGCAAGGGCAATTCCAAATTCCTCTGAGAAAAGCAGAAATGTTTCTACTGCAGCCTTCTGAAAAATATTTTCCAGTTCATATATTTTTACTTCAAATTGAAGACATTATGCTTCTTGAAAATAACTCTACAGAAACTGGTATGTTTTCTGTGTTGTAAATTCATCTATGATTGAGCTTAAAAATGATAATCTAGGATATAGGCAGGGAAGTAGAACAGAAATAGCATTAATCAAAAGAATGAAAAAAGTAAGTCTGAAGTTCATGTAGAGTAGTGTATGCCAGGAATTTTCCAGAGACCTTTAACTTTTAAAAAATGTAATAAATACTCATTTTTTGCTAATACCTGGGTTAATCAGTATGTATTTAAGATTGTACTCTGATTGAGTATATTATAGTTTGCTAAAAAATGTGAACAACAAAATACACAAAATAAGACAAAGGGAAAGATACAATGTTAGGGATAAACATAAAGAAGTTATGAAGGTCTTTACAGAAATAATGCCACTATATACCTGGTTTTCTTGGGAAAGTCCTGATTTATGCTTTTTGTCCTGTCCTAGTTAGTAATTGTACTATTTGCGCTCTCAAACTGCCCAGGTTTGGATTGTAAATGATATGGCTTAACCAGTCTTGAAAAAAATAGCAATTACCTAGAGAACAGAAAAAAAGGGGGGGGGCATTCCAGAAAATTTGCAGCTTAAACAAAGTCATGTATGGCACAAAAATCCGTGGTAACTTCGAGACACTGAAAACAATCTACCATGATGAAGCAGACTGCAAGGAGGAGGCTAACAAGAAAATAAGTGGATAGGCAGATGAGTTAGATCCCCAAACCTCTCTGTGCTTTTTTTTTTTTTTTTTCTTTTTTTTTTGTGGTATGCGGGCCTCTCACTGTTGTGGCCTCTCCCGTTGCGGAGCACAGGCTCCGGACGCGCAGGCCCAGCGGCCATGGCTCACGGGCCCAGCCGCTCCGCGGCATGTGGGATCCTCCCGGACCGGGGCACGAACCCGTATCCCCTGCATCGGCAGGCGGACTCTCAACCACTGCGCCACCAGGGAGGCCCTCTCTGTGCTTTTAAGAAACTTCTATCTTATCCCAAAACCAATGGGCAAGGAAATAAATACTGAGATAAAGGAACTGTATAACTGGATTTGAACTGTAGAAAAAGACATAAGCCAAAAAAATGAACGTTGGGAATTTGATATTATTGGTCATTGTCAATGATTCAGAAAGGATATGATTAGAGCTTGAACGGAGGCAGTGACATATAGGATTGAGAGGAGCAGATGCATTCAAATGATATCAAAGAGTTTGAATTACAGGTCAATAGGTTTCCTAAGCTCCATGTTTTAAAAAGGCATTATTATAGTACAAAATTCATTATCCCTTAAGATATCATAAGTAAAAACTAATGAAATATTTGAGTGGATCTTATGTCAAATACAACTGTAAATCTATATGTACCCCAAACCAGAGCACCTAAATATATTAAGCAAATACTAACAGATCCTAAGGGAGAAACAGACAATACAATAACAGTAGGGGACTTCAATATCCCACTTTCAACCATCAAGACAGAAAATCAATATGAAAACACTGGACCAGAATTATACTTTAGATCAAATAAATCTAATAGACATATACCAAACATGCCATCAAACAACAGCAGAATACACATTCTTCTCAAGCTCTCATGGAACATTCTCCAAGATAGATCATATGTTAGGTCATCAACAAGCCTTACCAAATTTAAGTAGATTGAAATCATACCAAGTATCTTTTCTCACCGCAGTGGTAGGAAACTAGAAATCAACAGCAAGAGGAATATTGGAAAATATGTGGAAATTGAACAACACACTCCTGAACAACCAACGGGTCAAAGAAAAATTCAAAAGGAAATTAAAAATATTTTCAAACAAATAAAAATGGAAAAACAACACACCAAACTTATGGGATTCAATAAAAGCAGTTTTAAGAAGAAAGTTTATAGTGATAAATGCCTATATTAAGAAAAAAAGACCTTAAATAAACAACCTAACTTTACACCTCAAGAAACTAGAAAAAGAAGATCAAACTAATCCCAGGACTAGCAGAAGGAAGGAAACAACAAAGATCAATCAACAAAAGGAAAAGACAACCGATAGACTGGGAGAAAATATGTGCAAATCGTATATCAGATAAGGGTATAATATCTAAAATATAAAAGAACTCATACAACTCAATATAAAAAAACAAACAATCCAATTAAAAATGAACAGAGGAACTGAACAGATATTTTTCCAAAGAAGACAGAAAATAACCAATAGGTACATGAAAAGATGCTCAATATCATTAGTCTTTAGGAAAATGCAAAGTAAAACCAAGTGATGTGGCATGTCACAACTGTTAAAATGGCTATTATCAAAAACACAAAAGATAACAAATATCAGTGACAATGTAGAGGAAATGGAACCCTTGTACCCTATTGGTGAAAGGTACATTTTTACAGCTACTATGGGAGACAGTATGGAGTTTCCTCAAAAAATAAAAATAAAACTACCATATGATCTGGTAATTCCTCTTCTTTGTATATATCTGATGGAAATGAAATCACTATCTTGATGGTTGTCTGCACTCCATTCATCACAGTCTTACAATAGCCAAGACAGGGAAACATCCTAAGTGTCCATTAATGAATACATGAATAAAGAAAATGTGATTATATATGTTTAATACCAATATGTAATATAATAATACTTTTAAATGTTTAATAATACATAATAATTATAATCTGTGATAATACATATTATATATTATATATGTATATACAACCTGGAATAGTATTCAGACATAAAAAAGAAGGAAATCCTTTCATTTGGAATAACATGGATGGACCTTGAGGGGATTATGAAATAAGTCAGACAAAGGAAGTCAAATACTATATGATCTCCTACATGTAGAATCTAAAAATGTCAAACTCATAGACACAGAGGGTAGAATGGTGCCAGGGACTAGAAGATGGGGGAAATGGGGAGGTGTCGGTCAAAGAGTACAAACTTACAGTTATGAAAATGATTACATTTTAGGAATCTAATGTACAGCATAGTGACTACAGTTAACAATACTGAATTACATACTTGAATATAGTAAGAGAATATATCTTAAATATTCTCACCACATAAAAAAGGCAGTTATGTGATGTCATGGAGGTTTTAATTAATCTTGCTGTGGTAATCATTTTGTAGTATATACGTGTATCAAATCATTACGTTGCATACCTTAACTTAATGTTATATGTCAATTATCTCTCAAAAAAATCTGGAAAAATAAAAATTTATACTTTCATAAATAAAATGACAAGCATAGACTGGGAAATGCTTGCAACTAAATAAACCTAATATCCAGGCAAAGTTTTTAAATTACTGAAAGTAAATAAGAAAAAGACAAATGACTCAAGAAAATTATGACAATATTGCAAGACATTTTACTGGAGAGAAAATAACGTAGCCAATAAACATAAAAAATGTTTCTCCTAAGTAGTAACTAAGGAAATGCAAATTAAAACACAAATTAGTTCTAGCCATTGAGAAAGAGATCATGTAAATGTATAATAAAATCATGGGAGTATGAGCAGATATTTGCTATACTTGCATCTAAAAAAAAGACTTCTTAAAACTATAAATCAACAGAAATAAATCAAATAACAAAAATGGGCTAAACTTATTGAAATGGTCACTAGGCACATGTAAAGGCAGTCAACTTTGCTAGTTATCAGGGAAAAACAAATCAAAAATATAAGATGTCACTACACAACCACAATAATGCCTCAGATAAAAAAGACAGAGCATATCAAGTGTTGGCAAAGACATGAAGAAACTGATTGGATGGTAAATTTGTAAAACCACTTTGGAAAATTGTTTGGCAGTGTCTACTACAACTACATATATCCATACCTTATGACACAGCAATTTTATTCCTAGATATATGTTTAACATAAATGTATACATATATTCAGCCAAAAATGTGTACTGGAATAGTCACTGTAGCACTATTCACGACAGCCTTCATCAACATTTAAAATAGTTAGAATAGGTATATTTCTATTATTATAGAATAAAATAAATAGAATATTGAGGCATAGAAACAAAGTGGCATACTATATAGCAATGAGAGTGAATAATCTACAACTTAGCAGAGTGAATTATTTCAAAAACATAAGGTTGAGCAAAGGAAACAAATGGAGGCATTAATATATATAATTCCATTTATATAAAGTACAAAACTAAGCAATAATAATTTACACTTTTAGAAATTAAGATATTGCTTACCATTATTGGGAATGGCTAATGAACTGGGAGCATGATAAACAGGAAGAAGAACCAAAATAATTCCTCCTAATTAGTAACTAATTTACAATCATGCCCTTTTCTGAATTTACATTATAATAAAAATATGTTTATAAAGAATAATATTATTGATTTAGCTAGAATATGAAGATATAGGTGTTTAATACATCTTGATGGGTATATAAAAGGGCAAAGTCACACTGAAGGCTCATTTAGCAGCCTTATGAAAATTAAAAATGTACACATCCTGCAACTAATTAGTTCTAATCTATTTTCAAGAATAGTTGCATATGTGCAGCACTATACAAGAATATCCATTTCAGATTTTTTAAAAATTGTACATTAAAACCCTTTATACCTACTCATAGGTCTTGACTAAATTTAATATGCTACATCCATTTCATACATGAAATATACTTTATAACAATTCAAATAATTAATCAGACATATGGACATGGAAAATACTCTATGATAATGTAATGGGAAAAAAATAAATATTTTTCTATAAAAGTAACTATTTTTAAAAACAAATATATAAAAATATAAATCTATATCATACTTTTACTTTAATTATATTATATTCATTATTTTATATTTGATCACAATGCATTTATATTCCACAATGCTCAAAATTATAATTTAAAAATTAAAACTTACCAATACACTGTAAGCAACAGGATTAGAAAACACATACATGCATACACATAAACACAGGGTATATATACACATACATATGATTCTTAACATTATAAATAAATATTATAAATATTTATATTTTAAAAGAAAATATTGTTCAAGATAATGCCTATTTACAAAATTTGATTTTAAAATCTTATATCATAGAAAACAAAGGTGTGATGTAAGATACTGAGAAAAATAAGTGCATGACATATTTCTCATTTTATACTGTGAACAAACCAACATATAACTTTTGTTTTTACAGAAAAAATAACAGGAAGCTTTGTTCAAAGTAGTTTGTCAAAAATTTCTAAGCACAGTATATTAAAAAGGTATAATATATAAATATTAGTTATGTAGGGAAATAAAAAGTGTGAGTAAGGGCTTCCCTGGTGGCGCAGTGGTTGAGAGTCCACCTGCTGATGCAGGGGACACGGGTTCGTGCCCTGGTCTGGGAAGATCCCACATGCCGCGGAGCGGCTGGGCCCGTGAGCCATGGCCACTGAGCCTGCGCGTCCGGAGCCTGTGCTCCGCAACGGGAGAGGCCACAACAGTGAGAGGCCCGCGTACCGAAAAACAAACAAACAAACAAACAAACAAACAAAAGTGTGAGTAAGCACAAAGATATAAAAAGGAATTATAATGAATGAAAAAATAAAACAGGAAATGTCTTGCAAATTTCAGAAAAATGTTTTTTATTTCCTAAAATCATAGGTGGGCTAAAATCACTTCTAAAATGCAAAACTTTTAGGTATGGATTAAGAGTTAATATCCAATCCTTTGATATCTATAAAAGTTTTGCTAAAACCAAAGTGGTGTAGAAACTTTGATGACAAAAAGTTAAAGTTAGACAGATAAATTCACCTAACTTTATATTTTATATTTATCAGACATATATTACATTATTTATTTATATATCATGTATATTATATATATAAGAAAAATAAGTATAGTAACAAATTAATGTCACTGTAAAATTAATTTTAAATGGCTTATTGATATTGATAATATATGCAAGTTTTAATAAGCAAATAAAGTTCTTTTTAAGAAATATATAATTCTAGGGTCAAATAAGAAATACACAGTCAAGTTACCAATTTTTAATTAAATAATAAGATGAGAATCATAGATATGAAAATCTATAGTATATATTCAAGGTGCATTTATCAGCAAACACATAATATTAAATTTATGTATTATATGAGTAAAAAAAAGTACAGTATGTTTATTTTTAGAAATAAGTAACGAACTATAGAAATGATCCCTGAAAGAAATAAGTAAAAGAGTACGAAAAAATCCCTAAGGACGGGCAATAATAAAGGTAAAAAGCAATATTAATGAACGGGGAATGAGAAAAAAAAAGCTAGACTTAATAAATACTAGATGTAGTTCTTTTTTAAACAGCCATAAATACACAAACAAATTTGGAAAGTCTAATCAAAACAACAAGAGAGAACATAGAAAATAGATCAGTTAAATTATCACTGCATATTGTACAACTGCTTCTTTTGAAAAAATCTCAATAAAATAGCTTAGTAAGAGAACCCTAAGGAGACCTGTCTCTTAAATATGTGATATTCTAGATGGAATTCTGGAATTAAAAATATCAGGAAAAAATTATGAAAGTCAGAATAAAGTATGGATTTTAGTTAATAATAATGTATCAATATCGATTCATTAATCAATGAACACAGATACCATATTAATGTAAGATGTTAAAAAAAGAGCAAACTGGATGTTTACAAACTTTATTATCTTCACAATTTTTCTGTTAAACTAAAACTATGCTAAAATAAAAAGTTTATTTAAATAAAAATAAAAGAAAATATAAACAACCAAAATTGGAGAGGACAAAGAATAACAGAATTTATCAATATTCAAATAAAATACTACAAAATTATTTCTCAAAATGAATCTGGGTACAAATATTTTTTTATCAGTGAATTATTCAAATTGAGGATTTTTTTTCAAATCTTAAAAGAAAGGAAAATCACTTCTATGCATATTGCACAACTAGCAGATACTTAATATGGAACAGAACTGTAAATTCACAACCAGTCTTAGTGGTTGACATAGATGCACAAATACTTAATGAAATAAGAACAATTTGAATTCCACAGAATAACTGCAAGATAACACACCATGATTAAGTAGGTATACCCCAGGAATGCAGGGACAATCAATGTATCAGATATACCAGAAAATTAAATGCTGTTAAGGCCTTTAATAAAATACAACACCTAATGTTGATAATGTTTTAAGGAACTAGAAGAAAAGCTACATCTTCACGATACTGCAAACAATCTATCTTTAAGAAACAAGAAAATTACTAGAGCTCATCACTGAATTTGGTAAAGTTGCAGGTTACAAAATTAATACACAGAAATCTGTTGCATTTCTATACACTAACAATGAAAGATCAGAAGGAGAAATTAAAGAAACAATCCCATTTCCCATCACATCAAAAATAATAAAATGCCTAGAAATAAACCTACCTAAGAGACAAAATACCTGTAAGTGAAAACTATAAGATGTTGATTAAAGAAATCATAGACAAGGGCTTCACTGGTGGCGCAGTGGTTGAGAGTCCACCTGCTGATGCAGGGGACACGGGTTTGTGCCCCGGTCTGGGAAGATCCCACATGCCGCAGAGCAGCTAGGCCTGTGAGCCATGGCCACGGGGCCTGTGTGTCTGGAGCCTGTGCTCGGCAACGGGAGAGGCCACAAGAGTGAGAGGCCTGCGTACTGCAAAAAAACAAAAAACAAAACCCAAACAAACAAACAAAAAAGAAATCAAAGACAACACAAACAGATGGGAAGAGAGACCATGTTCATGGAAGAATCAATATTGGCAAAATGACTATACTACTCAAGCCAATCTAAAATTCAATGTAATCCCTAGAAAATTACCAAAGGCATATTTCACAGAACTAGAACAAAAAATCTTAAAATTTGTGTGGAGACACAAAATACCCCAAATAGTAAAAGCAATCTTGAGGAAGAAAAATAGAGCTGGAGGTTATCAGGCTCTGTGACTTCTGACTATACTATAAAGCTATAGTCATCAAAACAGTATGGTACTGGCCCAGAAATAGAAATATAGATCAATGGAACAGGATAGAAAGCCCAGAAATAAACCCACACTCCTATGGTCAATTAATCTATGACAAAGGAGGTAAGACTATAAAATGGAGGAAAGACAGTCTCTTCAATAAATGGTGCTGAAAGCCCAGATAGAAAGCCCAGAAATAAACCCACACTCCTATGGTCAATTAATCTATGACAAAGGAGGTAAGACTATAAAATGGAGGAAAGACAGTCTCTTCAATAAATGGTGCTGAGAAAACTGGACAGCTACAAGTAAAAGAATGAAATTAGAACACTCTTTAACACCATATGCAAAAGTAAACTCAAAATGGATTAAAGACCTATAAGTTTGAGATCAGACACTATAAAACTCTTAGAGGAAAGCATAGGCAGAACACTCTCTGACATAAATCACAGCAATATCTTTTTTGATCTGTCTACCAGAGTAATGGAAATAAAAACAAAAATAAAGAAATGGGACCTAATTAAACTCAAAAGCTTTTGCACAGCAAAGGAAACCATAAACAAAACAAAAAGACAACCCACAGAATGGGAGAAAACATTTGCAAATGATGCGACAGACAAGGGATTAACCTCCAAAATTTACAAACAGCTCATGTGGCTTAATATCATAAAAACAAACCACCCAATCAAAAAATGGGCAGAAGACCTAAATAGACATTTCTCCACAGACGACATACAGATGGCCAAGAGGTACAGGAAAAGACATTCAACATCACTAATTATTAGAGAAATGCAAATCAAAACTACAATGAGGTATCACCTCACACCCGTCCGAATGGCTATCGTCAAAAAATCCACAAACAATAAATGCTGGAGAGGGTGTGGAGAGAAGGGAACCCTCCTACACTGTTGGTGGGAATGTAAGTTGGTACAGACACTATGGAGAACTGTATGGAGATTCCTTAAAAAACTAAAAATAGAGCTACCATGTAATCCTACAATCCCACTCCTGAGCGTATATAGGGAGAAAACATGGTCTGAAAGGATACACTTACCCCAATGTTCATTGCAGCACTGCTTACAATAGCCAAAACATGGAAGCAACCTAAATGTCCATCAGCAGAATAGTGGGTAAAGATGTGGTACATATACAATATACCATACAATGGATTATTACTCAGCCACTAAAATGAATGAAATAATGCCATTTGCAGTGACATGGATGGACCTAGAGGTTGTCATACTGAGTGAAGTAAGTCAGACAGAGAAAGAGAAATATGGTATAATATAACTTATATGTGGAATCAAAAATAATAATAATGATACAAATGAACTTATTTACAAAACAGAAACAGACCCACAGACTTTGAGAATAAATTTATGGTTATCAGGGGGGAAGGGTGGGAGGAGGGATAGTTTGGGAGTCTGGGATTGATATGTACACACTGCTATATTTAAAATGGATAACCAACAATGACCTACTGTATAGCACAGGGAACTCTGCTCGATATTTTGTAACAACCTAAATGGGAAGAATACATACATGTGTATGTATAACAATCACTTTGCTGTACACCTGAACTTAACACAACATTGTTAATAAACCATAGTCCAATATAAAATAAAAGGTAAAAAAAATGATTGACATTATACTAATAAAGATATTTTCCTCAAGATGGGGATAGTTTCTTTCCATTGTCACACAACTGCTTATACTTTCAGATACTTAGTGTCAAAACTCATAGGAGAATGACCCTAAGGTAGACAAAAAAAATTTCCAAGGTCACTCTTTCTCTCTGACCACTCCTGTTTTTCATGCCTCTCTCTCAGTCTATAGGAAAATCGTCAGTAACAACAATTCCTGGGCAGTGGTCCAACTCCTGAACTCACTGATCACACATATAAGAATTAACTAGTTAACACACAATCTTTAACCCAATTTTATGGATCCTGAAAGTGCTATCTTCTGTGGGTAGTGGTGGGGTAAATTACATTTAAAAATCATTAGATAGTGGTTTTCCTCTAGAGTGGGATGCCTCTAGGGTAATAGATAGCCAAATAATTTATCTGAACGTTGAAATGACAGACTTTGTATTTAGTTTACTGTCCAGAAGTACAACCTTAACCAGGAAGGTCAAAATCAAGATGTGGATTTTAGAACAATTTTATCTGAAGTTTCCTCTAACGTTTTTAACACTCACAGAAGACTTTTCCCCAAAGGTTAACAGTACTCACCTAAAATATTCTGGAATAGGCTCTCCTTCATGGGTCATGTAGCAACAACCTGTGGTGGTAACCAATAAGGTATTTTACAGTAGGTGCTTTTCAAAAGTAAACAAGTATAAGGGGATGGGTAAGTTGGTCAAATTAGTTTAAGAAATTCATGGTCAATCAGAATTGAACAAGTGCCTTACTGCTGGAATTATTAAAATATTTAATATTCTTCATCAAAATATATGTGAGGAATATAAAATGCCCCATTTTAGGAATTCTCCTCGGAAATATCTTTTTTCACTGAATATCACTTGGTATTAGTGTCCCACACAACACATTTTGGAAAATAGACTTGTTCATAATGTAGAGAAATCAGGTTTTATGTATTTTGATAACCATCAGCACTTTATAACATGCTGTGTGATTTACTGGAATTTAACATGAACAAAAAAGAAAGATGTTAAGAAGAAATCTTTTTAAAAGTAAAAGTTAATTCTTTCCTTTCTCTTATATTGTTCTTTGTATTCTAAATGTTCCTCTCCCTTTTATTCCTCCTTCTCCCGCTCTCTACCTTTCTTTCCTTACTTCTTTCCTCCTTCTCTCCCTTCCCCCCTCCTTCCTTCCCTTCCTTCCTTCCTTCCTTCCTTCCTTTTTCTATAAGCCTCTTTTCCTGATTCTAGCTTACTTAAGCAGGAAGAGATAGGCTGGAGAACAGAGTGACAAGAGCTTGCTCTCTGGTGCCTCTCAGGAAATAAGTCAATGCTCCCCCATGAACTTGCAGCTTATCAGCTCAGGAAAGGTGATTACAAAATTGGGTTTGGGTTTATTAGTGATTTAACTTGCAAATTGCCTGTTCACCTCCTTGGGATTCAGCTAAGGTTATTAGAAGTAAAGTTGGAAAATTTGCTGTTGCTACTCTCCTTAAGTTTTGACATTTCATTCAATGAATTGTTGATTCTTCCCCCACCCCCAACAAAAGAAACTGAGAAAAAATATCACTGAACCATTTGGGTTCAGTTCTTTTCTTTACTCTTATACTCTTTGTTCAGATTCTTAAGAGAACCAGTTCAGAGATTTTTAGTGGATGCATTTGGAGGCTAGACACAAATGAGGATAAAAATATGCTTGGAATTAGAAAAGCAGGTCTCCATATGCCTGACAATAGCACAGCAAAGTGCAAAGGTTGCTATATAAGAAGTGTAAATAGATATGGAAACCTAGAAGAATAAGAATTTAATTACAACTTAGGGCAACAAATTGGAAGTGGCATTTGAATTGGGCCTCGAAGCTGATAAAGCCAATGTGAATAACTGGGGAGTAAGGTATACAAAAACTCTCTGAGCAGGAAGACAAGGACAGTGTGAGAAGCAGTGACAGGGGGAGCAGGGTATAGAGCCAGAGTAATTGGAGTTAAGAGTCACGGCTCTCACATTCCTCAGCTCTGTGACAAAGCTCCTGTCCTGTAACTATAAAAATAAATGTATTATAACAGTAGTATCTAAATTACAGGAGTGTTGTGAAGATTATATGAGAAAATGGACTTTAAAATTCTCAACGTAATTCCTGGTGCACAAGAAGCACTTACTTGACTACAGCTGTTATTCTTGTTGCAATTAAGAAAACAGCAAGAATTTTGGTGTATTTGAGCCAGAGCTGTTGGGAAATTAGTTTCTTTAGAAACTTAGAATGGAGCCAAAGTGTGGAGGCCGTGAATATTTTATTTAGTGCTATAATTCTGAGCATAGCAATGGCATGGTCGCATACGTGTTTAAAAGGTAGTCATTGGGAATATCCGGCATGTTTAGAAGAAGGAAAAGATTATGACAAAATTCAGATGGGAAGTGCCTAAAAAGCATAGAAAATGTAGACCAAAAATAGAATAAAGAGAAAAGTAAGAGTGAGAGAGTGAATAGGTTTGTGATAAGAAAAGTCTCAGCATTTAAGATGATGTGGATAATAACATTTATTTTAAAATATTTCTTGACCTCTTGCTATGTTCTAAAACACTGTTCCAGGAGCTGGTGATGTAGAAGAGGCCCAAATCCTCATGTATTTTACATACAGTTAAGAGAAGACATACATTAGACACACAGTTAACATATATATATATATATATATATATATGTTCAGATGTAATAAATATAATGAAGATTTTAACAGAAATATTTTAAAGAGATAGTGACAAAGATAAATAAAAAGATAGGCTACTTTAGATAGCCAGGATAGGTAACAAAGACTTATACATCTTATATTATCTTTGTAATTGAAGACAAGTTCGTGAAGATAAAGATTAAAAAAATTTTTCCTAAAAGGGAACACTCTTGCACTGCTGGTGGGAATGTGAATTGGTACAGCCACTATGGAGAACGGTATGGAGGTTCCTTAAAAAACTACAAATAGAACTACCATATGACACAGCAATCCCACTACTGGGCATATACCCTGAGAAAACCATAATTCCAAAAGGGACATGTACCAAAATGTTCATAGCAGCCCTATTTACAATAGCCTGGAGATGGAAACAACCTAAGTGTCCATCATCAGATGAATGGGTAAAGAAGATGTGGCACATATATACAATGGAATATTACTCAGCCATAAAAAGAAATGAAATTGAGCTATTTGTAATGAGGTGGATGGACCTAGAGTCTGTCATACAGAGTGAAGTAAGTCAGAAAGAGAAAGACAAATACTGTATGCTGACACATATATATGGAATTTAAGAAAAAAAAATGTCATGAAGAACATAGGGGTAAGACAGGAATAAAGACACAGACCTACTGAGAATGGACTTGAGGATATGGGGAGGGGGAAGGGTAAGCTGTGACAAAGTGAAAGAGCGGCATGGACAAATATACACTACCAAACGTAAGGTAGATAGCTAGTGGGAAGCAGCAGCATAGCACAGGGAGATCAGCTCGGTGCTTTGTGACCGCCTGGAGGGGTGGGATAGGGAGGGTGGGAGGGAGACACAAAAGGGAGGGGATATGGGAACATATGTATATGTATAACTGATTAAATTTGTTATAAAGCAAAAAATAAAAAAAATAAAAAAAATCAGTAACCCCCCCCAAAAAATTTTTTTTCCTTCAGTTTTACTAGTTTCATAAGCAGTTCACATCCTCTACTAAAGGCCATAACACGTCTTCAGAGGTTTGCAATTAAGGCACTGGAAGCTGAGTAGAGAAAATATTATGCCCACTCCAACCATGCTAAGATATTATTTTACATGCTCCAAATAATTTTATGGACCAAAATAAACAAGGAAATGTTTGGTCTTAAATTTTCAAAGTTCTGTAGTTTGAGATAGTCTTATCTCCTCCACTGATGCTTGTGATGATCTTTTCTAAGACAGTCACTGAAGATGTAAATGTGGAAGAATATAGGATGTACATTATATAAAAAATATATATTTTATCAAACTTATTTCTGCAAAAGCCTGTTTCATGCTTCTTTTTCCTGTCTTTCTTAAAATTAATGAATTATGATTTAATTTTATCTCTTCTATTTATTAAAAAAAATTTCATGTTTTCACTGGTTGGTCTAGTGTTTACATTTGACATCATTAACATATAATCGTCTAACTTCAAAAAATATTACACTGCTCCACATATAAAGTAAGGACCTTGCAACAGTACTTTTCCATTTGTCAACTCACATATTTTGTGTTTGGGTAACATTCATTATATTTCCACATATGTAATAAATCTCAGAATAATTGGTTAATATATTTTTCTCTAAAAAGTCAGTTATCTTTTAAATAAAATTTAAAAAGTGAGAAATTACTTAAAAGTTACTTACATATTTACCATTTCTGAAGCTCTTCATTTATTACATTCTCATTTTTTCATCTGGCATAATAGTCTTACTGTTTATGAAGTCCCCATCATTCTTATCTTTGTTTCTCCATATGTAATGTGCCCTTTTTCCTGACCTCTTTTTAACATTTTCTGTTTATTTGTGATACTAAGGAATTTGATTATGACATGCAATTGGTTCAGTTTTCCTTTTATTTATCTTGATAGAAGTTCATTGTTTTTGGAACAGTGGTTTATATCTTTAATAGAAATTAGAAATTTTCCATCCATTTTTTTTCTTCACCTCTCCACCATCCTGATCCTGGGATTTCCATTGCATACAGATTAGAGTGATATTTTCCCATAAGTCACTAAGCTGTTCTGTTATTTTTTCATTCTGGACCTTAGTTGGAGATTTTTTATTGCATGCCTTATTTTTGTATATTGTATTTTTGGCATGACATCCCATTTTGTTCTTTTATGAAACTTCAGTCTTGTCACTCATTGTTCTCTTATATCCCTTTAAATTCTTTTGAATACTTATAACACTGTTTTAAAGCCATTGTCTTATTATAATTCCATCATCTTTATCGCTTCTCAGTATGTCTCTATCATCTGATATCTTCTTGTTTATGATCACATTATCCTGCCTCTTATGATTGGATGCTGGGAATCATAAACATTATATTTTTCAGTACCTGAATTTTTTGCTATCTTCTTTTAGAGTGTTGGATTTGTTTTGGTAAGCAGTTAAGTTTAATAATTTAGCTTGATATTTTCTAGTTTTGCCTTTAAGCCTTGCTGATTATGTGGATCTCTAAGTAATGTATGAAACTTCTGGGATATCTGTTGAGTACCCTGAATGTCCAAAGAGGACTCTCCACTCTGGCAGATTGGAGATTGACTGTGTACCCCAAACTTTAACTCTGAGAACTGTTAGTCTTTGAGCTTTGTTTTTTAACCTTCTCTGTAAAGTTTCAACATATTCATATATTCCTCCATAAACATACATAGCAAAATGTACGATTGAAACAACATTTAAGTGTACTAGTTAATGGTATTAATTGCATTCATAATATTATGCAAACATTATAACTACCTATTTCCAAAACTGTTGCATGACTCCAAAAGAAACTCTATAAACATTAAACAGTAACACAATTTCCCCGTTCCCCTAGCCCATGGTAACTTCTAATCTACATTTTGTTACTATGAATTTGTGCACTCTAGATATATAAGTAGAATCATATATTTGCTTTTTCACGTCTGACTTATTTCACTCAGCATAACGCTTTCAAGATTCATCCATGTTGCTGCAGGTATCAGAATTTTATTCCTTTCTATGGATGAATAATGTTCCATTGCATGTATATGCCACATTTTGTTCATCTGTTCATTTGCTGATGAACAGCTGGACACCTGGACATTTGTTTCCATCTTTTGGCTATGTAAATAATGCTGCAATGAACATTGGCATACACATATCTGCTTGAGTCCCTGTTGGCCTATCGTATGCGTCAACCATAATCTTTTGCCCCAGACATCTGTGGGTTATTAGTTCACCTTGCAGTGTTTTCCAGCAATGCTCAACACCTCTCTGGCCTGAGCCCTCTCTGGTCTGAGTTCTGATTTAAGCAAAACATATATGTGCACTTGCACAGTCCTTCAGGTAGCCCCAGACGTTATAAAACAGACAAACCCATTAATTTGCAAGTAAGGTCTGTTCTCCCCACTCTTGTACCTGGAACCAGAGTCCCATACCAGGAACATGGCTGCCCTTGGTTGAGTTCTGCTGTTTCCAGGGAGGGTGTGAGACAAGGGCAAATTAAAACATGAGAAGTATTTCCTAATATTTTCAAGTTGCTTTTTCTTGATTCAGCTTTCACTTGGTTGTTACAAACCTTTGACTGTTTTCCAGAGTTCTAGCAAAGTTCATTCTGACATTTTCTGCTTTTGTGTGTGTGTATGTGTGTGTGTTTTATTTTATTTTATTATTTTTTAAATGTTTCTGTGTGGATCCAAGAGCTTGGAGCAACTTTCTCCACCACTATGATGGTGATGTCACCAGTTTGGTATCTGTGCTTTAACTAGGTCTGTAGTCGT
Organism: Mesoplodon densirostris; assembly: GCF_025265405.1. Lineage (NCBI taxonomy): Eukaryota > Metazoa > Chordata > Mammalia > Artiodactyla > Ziphiidae > Mesoplodon > Mesoplodon densirostris. Next base: position 42,915,657 of record NC_082674.1, read on the forward strand.
TACTGCTGGATACTAAAGTTTGAGATATGCTGAATACTGAATGAAGATACTAGCTTAAAAACAGAAAATATGGGTTTTCAGCTCTCTCATTCATAAACTGTGTGATCTTGGAAGGATTATTTAATTTCTTTGGCTTAATTGATTAGTTTAGTGCATGTAATCTACACTGTTCCTTATAGACTAGGAAAAAACCCCACAAGTATAAAGTACCTGAAAATAAAAGTATACAGTAAATATTATTTCCATTTTCTATCTCTTCATATTCTAAGACCATAAGCATTTACTTCTAATGCTTCTCTGCCCTTCTCTGGAGATGTCATAGAGACATGTCTGAATAAGTTCATAACATTTGTTTGAGAAGCAACTGGAAAGAACTGAAAGGACCCATGTCTTAATTTTAGAAGATTAATTTCCCAATTCTTTCTTTTTCATTTACTGGATATATATCTTTGGGCTATTCACTTAAGTTTTCTGGTTCTTCTTTCTCATTATATCTACAGCACACAGTCTTAAGGAAATTTTACAGAGAGGTAAATCTGCTTGTCAAGATACACAGTATAGAATATGCTCAGGATATTTAAAAAGTAAATGAATTGATTAATGCAGGAATGATTCTGAAGCCCAATGGTACATGAAAAGAAATAGTTTATGAAGATAATGCCCAGCTGTTCCCACTTAGTAAATACACACAGAAAGAAAAGAAGAAATGGAGATGATAAATAGTGAAGAACTATTATCTCCCATTTTATAAATCTGTGGAATAGTAATTTTTAAGCAGGAGAGGAAAGAAAAGTCAATACAGATTTCCTTTAACAAGTTAATCAATGCATCTGCACATTTTCTGTGAAATGGAAATTAAGACACTTCACTAAATGTGTATAAGATTTGTTATGATATATGCCACCTTCCCCCTATGTTGAAAGTCATTGCCCCATAGAAGGATACGGATTATGTTGACAACAACATTTGATTTCAGTGTTAGGAAAAATTGGTGACAAATATGTTACTCCTCTTTTATAATCACAATTAAGCACATTATGGATATAAATACACTGAGGTTATTTTGATGAAATTTAACAATGGTTAAATTTTTCATTTGGTCATAAATAGCATGTGAAACAGGTCATTACCTACATGAATTTTCTTTTCCCTGACTATCAATGTCACAATCACTTAAATGTTCTATACAATTTACCATTTACAAATAAGTTACTGGTATGAACATCTTTATTATTCAGCCACCCAAATTGTCTAACTATCTGTACTATATACACTGTGGCTACAACCCCAGTACAAGGTGAACTAGAACTGCCACCTTAAGTGAACTGGTTACACAAATCCTTACTCATTGTTAATTTTTACAACAGAAGAGTTCCCCACAAAGGTAAATTAGGAAATGTGTTTGGTGTGTGTTAATTCACCCAGACTTAATGAGGAGCATGTACCTATTTCTTAACCAACAAAAGTATGACCTTAAGGATAGCATTAGCATCAAATTACAATAACGAGAGAAAAGGAATATAAAGAGCTTTTATGTACAGATGGTGCCTTGCTATTTATCACTGAGCCACAAACAATTGTCCTAGAAATATTGAGATCAATAGACCCATTTAATAAAAGAACTGTGAGAGGCATTGGGATAAATCCGAGCTATTTTCCATATCAAAAGTTTTCTCTAGGGCAATTGCATTTTCCGCAGAGTCATAGACAACCCACCAATGCCAGAATTTTTTTACTACAATTTTAGGATGCTTCATTTATGGGAATGAGATTATTCTGGAATTGTGGGATTATATGCAGATAAACTCAGAAAGTGGCACTACGGATGTCAATTACTTGCAACATTTTTAGAAGTTCAGTTTCTCTCATGCATCTGAACTCTTTCTTCTCTTTATACCTCAGAGCCTAAAACAACCCAGATGTTTTGGTAGTGGTTTCCAATGAATGAACATTCATGAATAGTGAACATTTGAAAGGGTTTGGATTTTTACCATGTTGATAACTGAGGGATTTGATACAGCTTCCTTAAGTCAACATGCAGTAAACAAAGCCAGGCAAAGAAGTTTCATGTCAAGAGAATAGGTGATGGGACTGCAGAGTAAAGTTAGACAACAGAGAAACAGAAGACTGAGTTCAGGAAACACAGATTCAAGCCCCACATCCTTCACTAGTTGTGTGATTCTGCACAAGTCAATCGTTGCCCCTACCTCTTTTCTGCGAAGTGGGATTTAAGATCCTATAAAAAAAATGGGGCCATATATGAAGGACTTTATAAACAATAAAATATGAAAAATATGATACAAATGTTAGCTTTGGTTGTTTTCTGCAAATTAGTCAATTATGCTTATCTCACTCAGAAATAAGTGTTAAACATATTTCTCCCAAACACCTTAGGTTGGACTGTAAATTTCAGTAGGAAGAACTTCCATGTGAGAAGCCAGAATATTCTTTTAACTTTGCTGAAGAAAAACGCATTTGCAAGTTGTATTTATTTGATTACTTGTTAATAAGTTGTATTCTTTTTGAAAAACACATAGAAGATAAAGCAGAGCAAACACTTCTTAATTTGAATGCTATAATTTTGCTCTTCACATAAAGTACAATGTAGCAATATTACAGTTGGAGCAATTTAGTGGAAGTAGTGATGGAAGAAAATTGAAATCATTAAGCTAAATGTCACCTTATATAACTTAGGCTATCTAAATGACAACCAGATTTAACTTTTTTTGATTATCCACAGCTAGACAGAGAAGACATTCACAAAAAACTAACAGCATACAAAAACACTTAGAATCATATTTTCTTCTTCAGCTTTATGTAAGTGGAATTCGATAATAAGAAGCATATTTCCTCATGGCTATATATTAATCTGATCAGCCAAATTCCTCTTGCTCTTGTAGGGTCTGTCCTTGAAAAAGTTTAACTAAACTGGAAATTAATTGGATGAAATCCTCAAGAAAAAAGTTAAAGGAATATTTACTTCATTGGTCTACAGCCAGGGAAGAAACTATAATCTAGTGCTTCCTACACTGTGTAAACCAAGTATTATCTTTTTCTTAATTTCAATCTGAATACTTCCGTAAAGTGCAATAAATATATTATCAGTAAAATTAAATTTTAAAAGAAATACAAAAAACAGCCCAAGTTTTTTTTTTTGTTATTATTAGATTCAAAGACATGCTATTAACCTGTCAAATTGCAATGCAAATTTCTGAAATGTTTACTCCCAGTTTCTGTACATATATTCTCACTGATAGTAACAAACAGGTTGGACTTTGAGTAGTTAACTGTTTTTTTCTGGAAAGGTCCAGATAATAAATATTTTAGGCTTTGTGTGCCACATGGTCTCTGTTATGACTACTTAACACAGCTGTTACAGCTTGGAAGCAGCAATAGACAAAGCATAAACAAATGGCCATGACAGTATGCTGCAATAAAACTTTATTTATAAAAACAAATACTGGTCTATATTTGGCCCATAGACTGTAGTCTGCTGATATCTGTTCTAAGCTATGACATTTGTGGTGTCTGTCAATGTAATACATGAGGGAAAATCCTAAGACACTGATATAACAGATTATCCAAATTCCAGAGATAGTTGAGAACTTCTATGAGAATTAATGGAATGAGGTGAGGAAAAGAAATAGGTAACTGAAGGAACCTACACCTCATTTAGGCCAAAACAAATTGAAAATTGAAGAAAAAATGAGATTGTCACATACAGAAATGAGAAAATAGTTTCCATGACTGGATGCAGGTGGAATCTGTGTGTACCATATGGTGGTTAAGAAATAAGGCTCTGAAGCCAGTCAGTTCTGGGTGCCAATCCTGGCTTCACTATTGATTAACCCATTAAAAAAGAGGAGTGATTACCTTGGGAAAGTTTCTCCTTTTACTTACTTCCATAGTAAGATGGAAAAATACACTACTTAAAGGGTTGTTGATATAAATCAGTGAAATACTTGCATGCATTTATCATTCTCCTTGACATAGTAAGTGTTCAAAAGATGTTTAGGGTAAAATTTGCCTATAGGAGATGAAGTTATAATTTTTTTCTGGAACTTGGGTGTGCTGTAGCTAAGGTGATATTTTAAAGCCTCAAGCTGTTAGGAAACAAAGAAATTTTGTAGAGAAGTAGCATCCTGCTGTTAATCATGAAACCTGATTATATTCCAAGATAGTTGCCACTGTCTTGCAACTGATCAATTTTTCTTCAGTCTCTTCATTTTTAACATAAGGTGATATTCTCAACCAAATATTTCTTTCCCTCACCATGTAGACTTTTTGTGTACTGGAAGGATGGCTGGGTTAAGATGCACCCTTTAGCTTCCAGTACTTCCTGTGCCACTGACTAGCTATGCAGTCAAAAATTAGTTGCCTAAAAGTTCCACGCATCATTTTCTAATCTATTAAAATGAAGCTTTGAACTGGTCACCTGAAAAACCTCATAAAAAGAAATTATCTTGCATCAGATTTACCTTTTCTGGTAATTCTCTGTATGAATATATGACTATGACCCTTTAAGCTGTGGCATCCCCTCTGCCAAATGTTAACAGAATGTATAATGTCTTATTTTGCTTTCAGTCTACAAGATTATATTTTAAAAGATCTATATATCAGAAAAAAAGAAATTATGTTTTTATATATCTGAGGTTCTAATCTTAGTGGCAGTACCTAAATTACTTGAGGCATGCAGATAGAATAACAATAGAGCAATTATTGATATCTAGTGAAAAAGAGGAATAGTCTAGAAGATCAATATGTGAGGTAGTATTTCACAGCAACCGCACAGGGAGTACAGATCTTGGAAGGAAAACCAGAAAATTCTTGATCTTCTTCTAACACCCTCTATTGCCAAGGTAGAACTTGATAGATAGATTAGGTAGATAGATAGATAGATAGATAGATAAAACTTTGTCATGGGAAGTTAAAGAATGAATAATAAGGGCCTCCCTGGTGGCGCAGTGGTTGAGAGTCCGCCTGCCGATGCAGGGGATACGGGTTCGTGCCCCGGTCTGGGAGGATCCCATATGCCGCGGAGCGGCTGGGCCCGTGAGCCATGGCCGCTGGGCCTGCGCATCCGGAGCCTGTGCTCCGCAATGGGAGAGGCCACAACAGTGAGAGGCCCGCATACCGCAAAAAAAAAAAAAAAAAAAAAAAGAATGAATAATAAGAATTATTAACCTGGTTCCTTAAGTTAGTTGAATTTTTTAGAAAGTAGGCAAGATCTTGTTATGACCTTCAAAAGGCAGTAATCAATAAGGTATCTCTTTGGTAACCTAACAAACCAAAATCTGCTAGTATTTATTACCACAACCAAATACGAATTGGTGGTATTCATTACCACAACCAAAAATCAATTCTGACCTCCACCACTTAGTTATAATTTTGAACTTATTGACTAAATATGCTGCTGCTTTAAAAATTGCACAAACACTATACATATAACAGTAAAAACTACAGAAAGTAACCACAGATAAATATAAAGCTATCATTAAAATAACTCATGATTATATCACCATTCTTAATTATACAACCATTCTTAACATGAGAAAGAGAGAGATTGATTTAAAGGCACTTTTTAAAATATAGTTTTTTGTAAAAATATAAGAATGACGATAAAAATATAAATATTTTTTGAAATTGTAATTTACTTAATTTATTTATCAGAATTTTCTCATTATCTTAGCTATGTTTTAAGACAAGCTGCATATGATCTCATCAGATGACTTGATGAAATGAATGTAGCTAGTCACTTGATAATATATGTTATGTTGCTTTCAATTTTTACTATTCCAAATAATGATTAGATAAACAATTTTTAGTATATTTGTACATATCATTATGTCTTTAGGATAATTCTTAGAAATGAAAGTACTATTTCAAAGCCTATAAATATTATTAAGGATTTTTATATATGTATTGCCTAACTTACCTTAAGAACAATTGCACTTATAATATTTTCTTTAAATAAAGTATTATTGTTCACTGCAACCAGTAGCTTATCTGTGTGCACATATTTTACAGTTCTGATAATACAAAACATTACAATATTTTAAACATTTTCCTATTTTGTAAGCTATTTTACAGTTTCTTATTATTTAGTCTTTCCCATACTGTTGTATTTTTAGAGTTGGTGTTGCTCTAGAACATAAAGATACATTTCTTTTTTGGTATCAATAATAATTATAAAATGTCTTCTTTCAGAGAAGAATTAAAAATAATTATAAGACAATTTATTAATCCATTCATTCTATTTTCAGTGTTCCACAATGTTCTAAAGGTTACTTGGTCTAGCAGGTTATCAATATTATTTATGGATTTGTTTATGTTTGATTTTTTCCTGATTATTGATCATATATTCTTACTTCTTTGCCTGCCTAGTAATTTTTGATTGTATGCTCTACAGTTTGAACATTACATTATTAGTTTCTGGATTGTGTTGTATTTCTTTAACTAGTATTATATACTTTGTTTTGATATGCAGTTGAGTTACAAGCATACCTCACTTTACTGTGCTTTGCTTTACTGAACTTCACAGATATTGCATTTTTTACAAATCAAAGGTTTGTGGCACACCTGCATTGTCAGATGATGGTTAGCATTTTTTATCAATAAAGCATTTTTAAATTAAGGTATGCACATTTTTTCTTAGACATAATGCTATTGCACATTTAATAGACTACAGTATAATCTAAACATAACTATTATATGCACTGGGCAGCCAAAAAATTCTTGTGACTCACTTTATTAGGTGGTCTGGAACCAAACCCACAATATCTCTGAGGTATGCCTGTATTTGGAATCAGATCCTTTCAAGACGTGTTTTTCTACTTGGTTAAGGTAAAACCAGAGCACTCTTTAGTCAGGAGTTAATTTATCTCCTTATATAAGGTGATATCCTTTTGAGAACTCTATCAGATATCCTGTATATTATATGATCTATCAACTCTGGCTGGAGGGAACAAAAATTATACCCATCCCTGTATGAACTCAAGAAATTATTTGGTCTACTACATTCTGGTGTTTTTTTAATTTTTCTTTTTCTTCCAGTCTTGGCTAGTCACTTCTCAATCATGCATAATTAATAGTCAGTTTAAGACTTAGGGTAACAACTCTTCAGATCTCTAATGCATTCTCCCTCTCTCAATTCTCTCTCAAGTTCCCTCTCACTTTCACTCTATCTATGCATGTGTGTATGCATGGCTCCCTTTACTCTAGTAGTCTGTCCCACAAATTATGGGCAAGTTAGTCTATCCAAAGTGTAATCTATTTTTTTTTCTCCATTCACTGAGACTTCTGAGGTTAGTTTGGCTTTCTGCTCTCTCTGTTGTTGGCTGGAAACTACTTGCAGAAAGTAAGCTGTTGCAGTTATAGAGTTTATCTCATTTGTTTTCCTTGTCTCAGGGTAACAGCAGTTATCCAATAAGTGAAAACCATTGTTTCATATAGTTTTCTGGTTTCCAATAGTTTAAAGTGGGAGGGTAAATCCAATTCCTGTTAATTATCATGGTCTGAAGTGAAAGTCTATACACTTCCTCTCCCTCTCCCTCCCTCTCCCTCTCCCTCTCCCTCTCTCTCTATATATATATACACACACAATACATATGTATATACATACATATTATATATAATAATATGTATTTACTTTCATAATTCCATTGAGAGATTATAAAATACCATGTGGTACTAAACTTGTTTCCAAGAGATAGGGTTGTGTTCATGGTTTGATTTTCATTCTTTGTTTCTGTCTACTTACATAATCCAATAACATACCTATTATAGAGCAATGACATCAATCTCTATTACATTGAAGCAGGATTTTTGCTAATTTACCTTCCTATACCTCTTGCTTTGATCTTTAGCAGAGGTAAAGCTAGAGAATCATTACTATCTGCTAAAATTACTAGATTTGGTTGATACGACCATATTGGATCACAATTCTAATCATGCCACTTAACTAACTCTGGGATCTTAGGGAATCTGCATAAATCCTCTGAGCCTCAGTTTCTTCAGTTATAAAATGAGGGTGAAATACAAATACTCATTTTGAAATATTCACTTTGAAATTATGAATGAATTACATAAAATATAGTGTCTGGCATATAGATGACACAAAAATATGAGACATAAATTCTGCGTGCTATAGAAAAGGATAGGAAAAAATAACATATAATAACAGTATGAAAAAAAGAAAATAACAGAACTTATATGTGAGAGGGCACTGATCATAAGTCCCTTCTTGGAAAATTTACTTGACCTTTATAAACATCATTTTTCTCATTTTTATAATGAAATGGTTTAAGTTGTGCTTAATATTACATTTGAATAAACTAAGCTAACCAGTCACATATAAACCTCAAATTTTTGCTGTTTTTTAACTTTTTTTTCTAATTTTATTTTATTATTTTTTTTTTATTAAGCACCAGCCAGGAGTAGATTTTTGTGATCACTTATTATCATAAAAAAGCCTATTGTATTATTGTATCTTTTATTTTAGAGTAAATAATTTCCTTTCTTTTTGGGTATTACCATGTAAAAGATTCTATTAGTCAGCTTCATTCCATCTCATAAATAATCTGTAAGGCATTTTTTGTGCTTATTTGTCTCTGTAAATTTCCCTGAGTGGGGTGCCCTTACTAGGACAATATTCAATAAATTTCCCCCAATATTTCCAGCTTGGAAGCAAAGAGATCCTGGAGACTGGCTCTCTAACAGTTCAAAACAGAAATTAGTGAGGATGTGTAAATTTATCTGAAGTTAATTTTTTTTTTTTTGCACAGTGCCTAACCAGAGGAAGTTGTAAAGTCACATGAGAGGCAGGGAAAAAACTATTAAAAACAAAGACCATTTACATTTTCGTTAAATCAAAATGTGGATACTACTTAGGCAATGTGTATTGTTTTCTGATGACGTCTGTATGCTACTGAGATGGTAAAACCTGATAATGAAACTGTCCAAATAAAACAAACCAAAAATGAGAAAAAAATTCTTGTATTTCAATACTCTTCACCATTCTGCAATTATCTTGTCACTCAGGAGACCATGCCCTGTCTTCCCTCAATGCTGCTATGTAACATACACTTGCCCTGTGTTCAATTTCCTCTCCACTAGCCTGGTCATGCAGGAGATAAGAATACTGATTTTAGGAGAAGGCAGAGGGAGGAGTGGGACTATTGCCTGTAGTGGCTGGAGCAATCCAAGAGTCAGTTACTAAACTCAAACTGAAACCAAATACACCTGGGCCCAATATGCATCATTTCAAAACTGCTAGAGAGGACTGAGTTCTAGGTCCAAGGTGACATGTTAACAACTCAGAATAACCTAAAAAGTTGGAATAAAGGTGAAAAAAAAAACCTCCTGAGTACCAGGACAATACCACAGATACTTTTAGCAAGCACTTTTAGTTTTTAAAATAAATTGAATTTTAATAAAGTACTACAATTCCTTTTATTTCATCTGATATAATGCTAGTAAAAAAAATTATATATTGGCATTCTGCAACAGTGCGGACCAGCGGGAATCCGGTCTGGTGCATCTATGTGGGACAGTGTGTCTGGTGCTCTCCACAGCTGCCCACCTTGCCTGGGATGCAAGCATCCTCTCCAGTGCAGGAGAAGCCAGAGCTTCTGTTTGGCTTTGACTAAAAAAGAATTTAGCCTATATGTACTGCTTTAACCACTGGAAGAATGACAGATGACAAAGATGTGCTTTGAGATGTGTGGTTTAGATGAATTCCAATTTGCTTCACCCTTTATCAGGATGAGATAAATGAATGGGAGGTAAAACCATATTATGTATTATCCAACTGGTTTGCTATTTGATCTTCTTGCATCAAGTTCAGCTCTTCCTTGGAACATCAGGGTACATTTTAAGTCGTGTGGCTGACAGGGTCTTGGTGCTCTGGCTGGGTGTCAGGTCTGAGCCTCTGCAGTGGGAGAGCAGAGTTCAGGACACTGGACCTCCAGACCTCCTGGTACCTTGTAATATCAATTGGCAAGAGCTCTCCAGAGATCTCCATCTCAACGCTAAGACCCAGCTCCACTCAACAGCAAGCAAGCTCCAGTGCTGGACACCCCTTGCCAAAAAACTAGCAAGGCAGGAACACAATCTTACCCATTAGCAGAGAGGAACCCGGAAATCATAATAAATTCACAGAGACCCCAAAACACACCACAGGACGTGATCCTGCCCACCAGAAATACAAGATCCAGCCACATCTACCAGAACACAGGCACCAGTCCCCTCCACCAGGAATCCTACATAACCCATTGAACCAACCTTACCCACTGTGGGCGGACAACAAAAACAATGGGAACTACGAACCTACAGCCTGCAAAAAGGAGACCCAAACACAGTAAGTTAAGCAAAATGAGAAGACAGAGAAACACACAACAGATGAAGGAGCAAGGTAAAAACCCACCCAACCAAACAAATGAAGAGGAAATAGTCAGCATACCTGAAAAAGAATTGAGAGTAATGATAGTAAAGATGATCCAAAATCTTGGAAATAGAATGGAGAAAATACAAGACACATTTAATAAGGACCCAGAAGAACTAAAGAGCAAACAAACAATGATGTTTGAAAATGAAATAAATGAATGAAAATAATAAATAAATGAATAAATAAATAAATGAATAAATGAATAAATGAATAAATAAATAAATAAATGAAATTAAAAATTCTCGAGAAGGAATCAATAGCAGAATAACTGAGGCAGAAGAACGGATAAGTGACCTGGAAGATAAACAGTGGAAATAACTACTGCAGAGCAGACTAAAGAAAAAAGAATGAAAAGGATTGAGGACAATCTCAGAGACCTCTGGGAAAACACTAAACACAACAGCATGCGAATTATAGGAGTCCCACAAGAAGAAGAGAAAAATTAAGGGACTGAGAAAATATTTGAAGAGATTATAGTTCAAAACTTCTCTAATATGGGAAAGGAAATAGTCAATTAAGTCCAGGAGGCACAGAGAACCCACAGAGGATAAATCCAAGGAGAAACATGCCAACACATATATTAATCAAACTATCAAAAATTAAATACAAAGAAAAAATATTAAAAGCAGCAAGGGAAAAACAACAAATAACATACAAGGGAATCCCCATAAGGTTAAGAGCTGGTCTTTCAGCAGAAACTCTGCAAGCCAGAAGGGAGTGGAAGGATATATTTAAAGTGATGAAAGGGAAAAACCTACAGCCAAGATTACTCTACCCAGAAAGGATCTGATTCAGATTCGACAGAAAAATTAAAATCTTTAAGGACAAGCAAAAGCTAAGAGAATACAGCACCACCAAGCCAGCTTTACAACAAATGCTAAAGGAACTTCTCTAGGCAGGAAACACAAGAGAAGGAAAAGACCTATAATAACAAATCCAAAACAATTAAGCAAATGGTAATAGGAACATACATATCGATAACTACCTTAAAGGTAAATGGATTAAATGCTCCAATCAAAAGACATAATCTGGCTGAATGGACACAAAAACAATACCTATATATATATATATGCTGTCTACAAGAGATGCAGTTCAGACCTAGGGACACATACAGACTGAAAGTGAGGGGATGGAAAAAGATATTCCATGCAAATGGAAATCAAAAGAAAGCTGGAGTAGCAATTCTCATATCAAACAAAATAGACATTAAAACAAAGACTATTACAAGAGACAAAGAAGGACACTACATAATAATCAAGGGATCAATGCAAGAAGAAGATATAACAAGTGTAAATATTTATGCACCCAACATAGGAGGACCTCAATATACAAGGCAAATGCTCACAGACATAAAGGGGAAATCGACAGTAACACAATAATAGTAGGGTACTTTAATACCCCACTTTCACCAATGGAAAGATAATCCAAAATGAAAATAAGTAAGGAAACACAAGCATAAAATGATACATTAACAAGATGGACTTAATTGATATTTATAGGCCTTTCCATCCAAAAACAACAGAGTACACTTTCTTCTCAAGTGCTCATGGAACATTATCCAGGATAGATCATATCTTGGGTCATAAATCAAGTCTTTGTAAATTTAAGAAAACTGAAATTGTATCAAGTATCTTTTCCAACCACAACACTATAAGACTAGATTATCAATTACAGGAAAAAAATGGAAAAACTACAAACCCATGGAGGCTAAACAATATCATACTAAATAACCCAGAGATCACTGAAGAATCAAAGAGGAAATCAAAACTTACCTAGAAACAAATGACAATGAACACAAGACGACCAAAAACCTATGGGATGCAGCAAAAGCAGTTCTAAGAGGGAAGTTTATAGCAATACAATCCTAACTCAAGAAATAAGAAACATCTCAGATAAGCAACGTAACATTACACCTAAAGCAATAAGAAATAAGAGAAAGAACAAAAGAAAACTCCCCAAAGTTAGCAAAAGGAAAGAAATCACAGAGATAAGAAATAAATGAAAGAGAAATGAAGGAAATGATAGCAAAGATCAGTAAAACTAAAAGCTGGTTCCTTGAGAAGATAAACAAAATTGATAAAGCATTAGCCAGACTCATCAAGAAAAAAAGGGAAAAGACTCAAATCAATAGAATTAAAAATGAAAAAGCAGAAGTAACAACTGACATTGCAGAAATACAAAGGATCATGAGAGATTACTAAAAACAACTATATGCCAATAAAATGGACAACCTGGCAGAAATGGACAAATTCTTAGAAAAGCACAACCTTCTGAGACTGAACCAGGAAGAAATAGAAAATATAAGCAGAACAATCACAAGCACTGAAATTGAAACTGTGATTAAAAATCTTCCAACAAACAAAACCCTAGGACCAGATGGCTTCACAGGTGAATTCTGTCAAACATTTAGAGAAGAGCTAACACCTATCCTTCTCAAACTCTTCTAAAATATAGCAGAGGGAGGAACACTCCCAAACTCATTCTACAAGGCCACCACCACCCTGATACCAAAACCAGACAAAGATGTCACAAAGAAAGAAAACTACAGGCCAATAACATTGATGAACATAGATGCAAAAATCCTCAACAAAATACTGGCAAAAAGAAATCAGCAGCACATTAAAAGGATCATGCACCATGATCAAGTGGGGTTTATCCCATGAGTGCAAGGATTCTTCATTATGTGCAAATCAATCAATGTCATACACCATATTAACAAATTGAAGGATAAAAACCATATGATCATCTCAGTAGATGCAGAAAAAAGCTTCTGACAAAATTCAACACTAATTAATGATAAAAAGCTTCCAGAAAGTAGGCACAGAGGGAACTTACCTCAACATAATAAAGGCCATATATGACAAACCCACAGCCAACATTGTTCTCAATGGTGAAAAACTGAATCCATTACCACTAAGATTACAAACAAGATAAGGTTGCCCACTCTCACAACTATTATTCAATATAGTTTTGGAAGTTTTTGCCACAGCCATCAGAGAAGACAAAGAAATAAAAGGAATCCAAATGGGAAAAGAAGAAGTAAAACTGTCACTGTTTGCAGATGACATGATACTGTACATAGAGAATCCTAGAGATCTACCAGAAAACTTCTAGAGCTAATCAATGAATTTGCTAAAGTAGCAGGATAAAAAATTAATGGGCAGAAATCTCTTGCATTCCTATACACTAATGATGAAAAATCTGAAAGAGAAATTAAGGAAACACTCCCATTTAACAATGCAACAAAAATAATAAAATACCTAGGAATAAACCTACCTAGGGGACCAAAGCACTGCATGCAGAAAACTATCAGACACTGATGAAAGAAAAGAAAGACAATAAAAACAGATGGAGAGATATAACATGTTCTTGGATTGGAAGAACCAACATTGTGAAAATGACTATACTACCAAAAGCAGTCTACAGATTCAATGCAATCCCTATCAAACTACCAATGGCAATTTCAACAGGACTAGAACAAAAAAGTTCACAATTTGTACAGAAACACAAAAGACCCCTAACAGCCAAAGCAATATTCAGAAAGAAAAACAGAGCTAGGGGAATCAGGCTCCTGGACTTCAGACTATATTACAAAGCTACAGTAATCAAGACAGTATGGTACTGGCACAAAAACAGAAATATAGATCAATGGAACAGGACAGAAAGCCCAGAGATAACCCCATGCACATACGGTTCCCTTATCTTTGATAAGGGAGGCAAAAACATACAAAGGAGAAAAGACAGCTTCTTCAACAAGTGGTGCTGGGAAAACTGGACCGCTACACATAAAAGAATGAAATTAGAAAATTCCCTAACACCATACACAAAAATAAACTCATAATGGATTAAAGACCTAAATGTAAGGCTGGACACTATTAAACTCTTAGAGGAAAACATAGGCAGAACACTCTATGACATAAATCACAGCAAGATCCTTTTTGACCCACCTCCTAGAGAAATGGAAATAAAAATTAACAAATGGTACCTACTGAAACTTAAAAGCTTTTGCACAGCAAAGGAAACCATAAACAAGACAAAAAGACAACCCTCAAAATATTTGCAAATGAAACAACTAACAAAGGATTAATCTCCAATATATACAAGCAGCTCATGCAGCTCAATATCAAAAAACAAACAACCCAATCCAAAAATGGGCAAAAGACCTAAATAGACATTTCTCCAAAGAAGATATACCAATTGCCAAAAAACATATGAAATGATGCTCAACATCATTAATCATTAGAGAAGTGAAAATCAAAACTACAATGAGGTATCACCTCATACCAGTCACAATAGCCATCATCAAAAAATCTTTAAACAATAAATTCTGGAGACGGCATGGAGAAAAGGGAACCCTGTTGCAGTGTTGGTGGGAATGTAAATTGATACAGCCACTATGGAGAACAGTATGGAGGTTCCTTAAAAAACTAAAACTAGAACTACCATACGACCCAGCAATCCCACTACTGGGCATATACCCTGAGAAAACCATAATTCAAAAAGAGTCATGTACCACATTGTTCATTGCAGCTCTATTTACAATAGCCTGGACAAGGAAGCAACCTAAGTGTCCATTGACAGATGAATGGATAAAGATGTGGCACATATATACAATGGAATATTAGCCATAAAAAGAAACAAAGTTGAGTTATTCGTAGTGAGGTGGATGGACCTAGAGTCTGTCATACAGAGTGAAGTAAGTCAGAAAGAGAAAAACAGATACCATATGCTAACACATATATATGGAATCTAAAAAAAAAAAAAAAAAAGAAAATGGTCAGAAGAACCTAGGTGCAAGATGGGAATAAAGATGCAGACCTACTACAGAATGGACTTGAGGACACGGGGCAGGGGAAGGATAAGCTGGGAAAAAGTGAGAGAGTGGCATGGACATATATACACTACCAAACGTAAAATAGATAGCTAGTGGGAAACAGCTGCATAGCACAGGGAGATCAGCTCGGTGCTTTGTGACCACCTAGAGGGGGGAATAGAGACGGTGGGAGGGAAACGCAAGAGGGAGGGGATATGGGGATATATGTATATGTATAGCTGACTTACTTCGTTATACAGCAGAAGCTAACATACCATTGTAAAGCAATTATACTACAGTAAAGATGTATAAAAAATTTTTAAGGCAGTATTTTGATATGGAAATATATAATTCTTTGCAATTTCACCCTTTTCAGTGTCTACAAAGGACAAATTGAATTAGAAACGTGAAAAGATTTCTCCTGTCATCTCCATTACCCAGAATATATGTTAATATAATTAAATCACATGCAAACCCTTACAAATCAATAATAGAGGGAAAATACTCAGTGACAAAGAGAAATAACCCAGCTGAGAAATATACAAAGGATCTGAATGGACATTTCCTGAAAGAAGATTTACAAATGGGCAATAAGCATATGAAAACAATATTATTAGTCTTTAGGAAAATGCAAATCAAAAGCACAATAAGATACCACTTAATACCCACTGGGATGGCTATAATAATAATAAAGACAAGTGATCACAACCATTGGTGAGGATGTGGAGAAATTTGTATCTTTTATACACTGTTGTTGGGAATGTAAAAAGGCACAGCCACTTATGCAAACAGTCTGTTCCTCAAAAAGTTAAAATGAGAGTAATCACATGACCCACCAACTCCACTCCTAGGTTTATGATCTAGACAGCCTTAAGTTTCCTTTCAGCTTAACTAAAATTTAGGCAGGTTTCTTCCTGACTATAGTCCACTGACCTCCATTTTTTTTTAGAGCATTTACTTTAGAAAATGTTTATCTACACAATTTTTCTCTGTTCTTTTGCAATGCAAACCTTCTACCAGCCCTGACCAGTTTTAGAATTCAGTAGTATCTTTCTGAACGATGTGGGAGCCATTCCTGTGAAATGTAATAATTTAAGAAGGTAGTTGCCCCTATCTCCCAGTCCCTGTGGGACTGAAAGAGCTTTACTTTCTTTTATTTAATTTAAATTTTTATTTATTTTTTATTGATGGATGGTTGATGTACCATATGATGTAAGTTGCAGATATACAATATAGTATTTCACAATTTTTTGATTAAATTCCATTTATAATTACTATAAAATACTGGCTATACTCCCTGTGTTGTACAATATATCCTTGTAGCTTATTTTATTTTCTATTTATTTATTTATTTATTTATTTATTTATTTTTTGCGGTACGCGGGCCTCTCACCGTTGTGGCCTCTCCCGCCACGGAGCACAGGCTCCGGACGCGCAGGCTTAGCGGCCATGGCTCATGGGCCTAGCCGCTCTATGGCATGTGGGATCTTCCTGGACGGGGGCACGAACCCATGTCCCCTGCATCGGCAGGTGGACTCTCAACCACTGCGCCACCAGGGAAGCCCTATTTATTTATTTTTTGAATTTTATTTTATTTACCTTTTTATACAGCAGGTTCTTATTAGTCATCCATTTTATACACACTAGGGTATACATGTTAATCCCAATCTCCCAATTCATCACACCACCACCCCCACGTGCCGCCACTTTCCCCCCTTGGCGTCCATAAGTTTGTTCTCTACATCTGAGTCTCAACTTCTTCCCTGCAAACCAGTTCATCTGTACCATTTTTCTCGGTTCCAAATATATGCATTAATATATGATGTTTTTCTCTTTCTGACTTACTTCACTGTGTAGGACAGTCTCTAGATTCATTCATGTCTCTACAAATGACTCAATTTCGTTCCATTTTATGGCTGAGTAATATTCCATGTACCACATCTTCTTTATCCATGCATCTGTCGATGGGTATTTAGGTTGCTTCCATGACTTGGCTATTGTAAACAGTGCTGCAGTGAACACCAGGGTGCGTGTGTCTTTTTGAATTATGGTTTTCTATGGGTATATGCTCAGCATTGGGATTGCTGGGTCATATGGTAATTCTATTTTTAGTTTTTTCAGGAACCTCCATACTGTTCTCCATAGTGGCTGTATCAATTTACATTCCCACCAACACTGCAACAGGGTTCCCTTTTCTCCACACCCTCTCCAGCATTTCTTGTTTGTAGATTTTCTGATGATGCCCATACTAAATGGTGTGAGGTGATACCTCATTGTAGTTTTGATTTGCATTTCTCTAATAATTAGTGATGTTGAGCAGCTTTTCATGTGCTTCTTGGCTATCTGTATGTCTTCTTTGGAGAAATGTCTATTTAGGTATTCTGCCAATTTTCGGATTTTTTTTTTTTAATATTGACCTGCATATGCTGTTTATATATTTTGGAGATTAATCCTTTGTCCATTGATTCGTTTGCAAATATTTTCCCCATTCTGAGGGTTGTCTTTTCACTTGTTTGTAGTTTCCTTTGCTTTGAAAAACCTTTTAAGTTTCATTAATTCCCATTTGTCTATTTTTGTTTTTATTTCCATTAGTCGAGGAGGTGGATCAAAAAAGGTCTTGCTGTGATTTATGTCAAAGTGTGTTCTTCCTATGTTTTCCTCTAAGAGTTTTATAGTGCCCCGTCTTACATTTGGGTCTCTAATCCATTTTGAGTTTATTTTTGTGTATGGTGTTAGGGAGTGTTCTAATTTTATTCTTCTACATCTAGCTGTCCAGTTTTCCCAGCACCACTTATTGAAGAGACTATCTTTTATCCATTATATATCCTTGCCTCCTTTGTCATAGATCAGATGAGCATAGGTGCGTGGGTTTATCTCTGGGTTTTCTATCCTACTCCATTGATCTATATTTCTGTTTTTGTGCCAGTACCATATTGTCTTCATTACTGTAGCTTTGTAGTATAGTCTGAAGTCAGGGAGTCTGATTCCTCCAGCTCCGTTTTTTTCCCCTCAAGACTGCTTTGGCTATTTGGGGTCTTTTGTGTCTCCATACACAAAAATATTTTAAGATTTTTTGTTCTAGTTCTGTAAAAAATGTCATTGGTAATTTGAAAGGGATTGAATTGAATCTGTAGATTGCTTGGTTAGTATAGTCATTTTCACAATATTGATTCTTCTAATCCAAGAACATGGTATATCTCTCCAACTGTTGGTATCATCTTTAATTTCTTTCAACAGTGTCTTATAGTTTTCTGCATACAGGTCTTTTGTCTCCCTAGGTAGTCATATTCCTAGGTATTTTATTGTTTTTGTTGCAATGGTAAATGGAAGTGTTTCCATAATTTCTCTTTCAGATTTTTCATCATTAGTGTATAGGAATGCAAGTGATTTCTGTGCATTAATTTTGTATCTGGCAACTTTACCAAATTCATTTATTAGCTCTAGTAGTTTCTTGGTGGCATCTTTAGGATTCTCTATGCATAGTATCATGTCATCTGCAAATAGTGACAGTTTTACTTTTTCTTTTCCGATTTGTATTCCTTTTATTTCTTTGTCTTCTCTGATTGCTGTGGCTAGGACTTCCAAAACTATGTTGAATAATAGTGGTGAGAGTGGACATCCTTGTCTTCTTCTTTATCTTAGAGGAAATACTTTCATTTTTTCACCATTGAGAATGATGTTTGCTGTGGGTTTGTTGTATATGGCCTTTATTATGTTGAGGTAGGTTCCCTCTATGCTCTCTTTCTGGAGAGTTTTTATCATAAATGGGTGTGGAATTTTGTCAGAAGCTTTTTCTGCATCTATTGAGATGATCATATGGTTTTTATTCTTCAATCTGTTCATATGGTGTATCACATTGATTGATTTGTGAATATTAAAGAATCCTTGCATCCTTGGGATAAATCCCACTTGATCATGGTGTAGGATCCTTTTAATGTGTTGTTGGATCCTGTTTGCTAATATTGTGTTGAGGATTTTTGCATCTATATTCATCAGTTATATTGGTGTGCAATTTTCTTTTTTTGTAGTACCTTTGTCTGGTTTGGTATCAGGGTGATAGTGGCCTCACAGAATGAGTTTGGGAGTGTTCCTTCCTGTGCAATTTTTTGGAAGAGTTTGAGAAGGATGGGTGTCAGCTCTTCTCTAAATGTTTGATAGAATTCACCTGTGAAGCCATCTGGTCCTGGACTTTTGTTTGTTGGAAGAATTTTAATCACAGTTTCAATTTCATTACTTGTGATTGGTCTGTTCATATTTTCTATTTCTTCCTGGTTCAGTGTTGGGAGGTTACACCATTCTAAGAATTTGTCCATTTCTTTCAGGTTGTCCGTTTTATTGGCATAGAGTTGCTTGTAGTAGTCTCTTAGGATGCTTTGTATTTCTGTGGTGTCTGTTGTAACTTCTCCTTTTTCATTTCTAATTTTATTGATTTGAGTCCTCTCCCTCTTTTTCTTGATGAGTCTGGCTAATGGTTTATCAATTTTGTTTATCTTCTCAAAGAACCAGCTTTTAGTTTTATTGATCTTTGCTATTGTTTTCTTTGTTTCTATTTCATTTATTTCTGCTCTGATCTTATGATTCCCTTCCTTCTGCTAACTTTGGATTTTGTTTGTTTTTCTTTCTCTAGTTTATTTAGGTGTAAGTTAGATTGTTTATTTATTTTTCTTGTTTCTTGAGGTAGGCTTGTACAGCTATAAACTTCCCTGTTAGCACTGCTTTTGCTGCATCCCATAGTTTTTGGATGGTCGTGTTTCATTGTTATTTGTCTCTACATATTTTTTGATTTCCTCTTTGATTTCTTCAGTGATCTCTTGGTTATTTAGTAACATATTCTTTAGCTTCCATGTGTTTGTGTATTTTACATTTTTTTCCCCTGTAATTGATTTCTAATCTCATAGCGTTGTGGTCAGAAAAGATTCTTGAAATGATTTCAATTTTGTTAAATTTACTGAGGCTTGATTTGTGACCCAAGATGTGATCTATCCTGAAGAATGTTACGTGAACATTTGAGAAGAAAGTGTAATCTGCTGTTTTTGGATGGAATGTCCTATAAATATCAATTACATCTATCTGGTCTATTGTGTCATTTAAAGCTCGTGTTTCCATATTAATTTTCTGTTTGGATGATCTGTCCACTGTGTAAAAGTCCCCCACTATTATTGTGTTACTGTCGATTTCCTCTTTTATAGCTGTTAGCAGGTGCGTAATGTATTGAGGTGCTCCTATGTTTGGTGCATATATATTTATAATTGTTATATCTTCTTCTTGGATTGATACATTGATCATTATGTAGTGTCCTTTCTTGTCTCTTGTAAAAATCTTTATTTTAAAATCTATTTTATCTGATATGAGTATTGCTACTCCAGATTTCTTTTGATTTGTATTTGCATGGCCTTTTTCCATCCCCTCACTTCAGTCTGTATGTGTCCCTCGATCTGAAGTGGGTCTCTTGTAGACAGCATATATATGGGTCTTATTTTTGTATCCATTCAGCAAGCCTGTGTCTTTTGGTTGGTGCATTTAATCCATTCACGTTTAAGGTAATTATCGATATGTATGTTCCTATGACCATTCTCTTAATTGTTTTGGGTTTGTTTTTGTAGGTCATTTTCTTGTCTTGTGTTTCCCAGTTAGAGAAGTTCCTTTAGCATTTGTTGTAGAGCTGGTTTGGTGGTGCTGAATTCTCTTCATTTTTGCTTGTTTGTAAAGCTTTTGATTTCTCCATGGAATCTGAATGAGATCCTTGCTGGGTAGAGTAATCTTGGTTGTAGGTTCTTCCCTGTCATCACTTTAAGTATATCATGCCACTCCCTTCTGACTTCTGGAGTTTCTTCTGAGAAATCAGCTGTTAACCTTATGGGAGTTCTCTTGTATGTTATTTGCCATTTTTCCCTTGCTGCTTTCAATAATATTTCTTTGTCTTAATTTTTTCCAATTTGATTACTATGTGTCTCATCATGTTTCTCCTTGGGTTTTTTTTTTCTGTATGGGACTATCTACACTTACTGGACTTGGGTGGCTATTTCCTTTGTCATGTTAAGGAAGTTTTTGGCTATAATCTGTTCAAATATTTTCTCTGGTCCTTTCTCTCTCTCTTCTCCTTCTGCGACCCCTATAATGCGAATATTGTTGCATTTAATGTTGTTCCAGAGGTCTCTTAGGCTGTCTTCCTTTCTTTTCATTCTTTTAGCTTTATTCTGTTCTGTGGCAGTGAATTCCACAATTTTGTCTTCCCAGTCACTTATCCGTTCTTCTGACTCAGTTATTCTGCTATTGATTCCTTCTAGTGTATTTTTCATTTCAGTTATTGTATTGTTCATCTGTTTGTTCTTTAATTCTTCTAGTTCTTTGTTAAACATTTCTTGTATCTTCTTGATCATTGCCTACATTATTTTTCCCAGGTCCTGGATCATCTTCACTATCATTATTCTGAATTCTTTTTTGGAAGGTTGCCTATCTCCACTTCATTTAGTTGTTTTTCTGGAGTTTTATCTTGTTCCTTCATCTGGCACATAGCCCTCTGCCTTTTCATCTTGTCTATCTTTCTGTGAATGTGTTTTTTTTTCCCCCACAGGCTGCAGGATTGTAGTTCTTGCTTCTTCTACTCTCTGCCCTCTGGTGGATGAGAGTACGTAAGAGGCGTGTGCAAGTTTCCTGGTGGGAGGGCCTGTTGGTGGGTAAAGCTGGCTGTTGCTTTGGTGGGCAGAGCTCAGTGAAACTTTAATCCGCTTGTCTGATGATGGGTGGGTCAAAAAAGATCTTGCTGTGCTTTATGTCAAAGAGTGTTTTTCCTCTAAGAGTTTTATAGTGTCTGGTCTTACATTTAGGTCTTTAATCCACTGTGAGTTTATTTTTGTATATCATGTTAGGGAGTGTTCTAATTTCATTCTTTTACATGCAGCTGTTCAGTTTTCCCAGCACCACCTATTGAAGAGGCTGTCTTTTCTCCATTGTATGTTCTTGCCTCCTTTGTCATAAATTAGGTGACCATATGTGTGTGGGTTTATCTCTGGGCTTTCTATCCTGTTTCATTGGTCTATATTTCTGTTTTTGTGCCAGGACCATACTGTCTTGGTTACTGTAGCTTTGTGGTATAGTTTGAAGTCGGGGAGCCTGATTCCTCTAGCTCCGTTTTTCTTTCTCAAGATTGCTTTTGCTATTCAGCATGTTTTGTGTTTCCAGATGAATTGTAAATTTTTTTGTTGTAATTCTGTGCAGAATGTCATTGGTAGTTTGATAGGGATTGCACTGAATCTGTAGATTACTTTGGGTAGTATAGTCATTTTCACAATATTGATTCTTCCAATCCAAGAACAAGGTATATCGCTCCGTCTGTTGGTAATATCTTTAATTTCTTTCAACAGTGTTTTATAGTTTTCTGAGTACAAGTCTTTTGCCTCCTTAAGTTGGTTTTTCCTTAGGTATTTTATTATTTTTGTTGTGATGGTAAATGGGATTGTTTCCTTAATTTTTTTTCATTGTTATTGTATAGGAATGCCAGAGATTTCTTTGCATAAATTTTGTATCCTGCAACCTTTCCAAATTCATTGATTAGTTCTACTAGTTTTCTGGTGGTATCTTTACATTTTTCTATGTACAGTATAATCTGAAAACAGTGACAGTTTTACTTCTTCTTTTCCAATTTGTATTCCATTTATTTCTTTTTCTTCTCTGATTGCCATGGTTGGACTTCCAAAACTACTTTAAATAAGAGTGGTGAGAGTGGACATCCTTATCTTGTTCCTGATCTTAGTGGAAATGCTTTCAGTTTTTCACCACTGAGTATGTTTGCTGTGGGTTTGTCATAGACGGCCTTTATTATGTTGAGGTAGGTTCCCTCTATGTCCATTTTCTAGAGTTGTTTTTTTTTTAATCATAAATTGGTGTTGAATTTTTTCAAAATTTTTTTCTGCATCTATTGAGATGATCATATGGTTTTTATTCTTCAGTTTGTTAATATGATGTATCACATTGATTGATTTGCATATATTGAAGAATCCTTGAATCCCAGGGATAAAGTCCACTTGATCATGGTTTATGATCCTTTTAATATGTTGTTGGATTTTGTTTGCTAGCATTTTGTTCAGGATTTTTGCATCTATGTTCATCAGTGGTATTGGTCTATAATTTTCTTTTTTTTAATATCTTTATTGGTTTTGGTATCAGGGTGATGGTGGCCTCATATAATGAGTGTGGGATTGTTATTTCCTCTACAACTTTTTGGAAGAGTTTGAGAAGGATCGGTGTTAGCTCTTCTCTAAATGTTTGACAGAATTCACCTGTGAAGCCATCTGGTCCTGGACTTCTGTTTGTTGGAAGATTTTTAATCACAGTTTCAATTTCATTAGTTGTGATAGGTCTGTATTAGATATTATTTAAAAATTATTATTAATTTGGTTAAGCATGATAAAGTGATTTTGCTTATGCTGTAAAATACTCATCTGTTCATTATATATATGGAAATATTTATGGGTGAAATGATGATACCTAAGATTTGTCTTTCAATACTTCAACAACTACAACACAAATAAAAGCAGTAGGGTAGATATGGGTAAAAGAAGATTGGCAACATGGCATTAATTCTTGAAGGTTGATATAGAAATGTGGATATTCTTTATACTATTGTTTTTTCCTATGTTTGACAATTTCCATTAAAAATTGAGGCTATTTGAGGCTATTTTTTAGATTTAGCATTTATTCTCAAGTTATTTTGATAAAGAAAAGCAGTCATCTTTATCTTTCTTTTATCAATCTTTTTTATCTTTATTTTAATAAATTCTGAAAATGAGAATTTTGTTTTCAATTTGTTTTTGTTCTTAGAGGATTTAATTAATTACAGACAAGTTCTTTTCAAAAATATTGGGTCTAATTTGTATGAGATAAATTCAATTGAAAAGTTAAAGATTTCCCTAGTGTGTGTGAGAGATAATGAGAGGAAGAGAGGGAGAGGAAGAAGGGGAGAGGGGAAGAGAGGGAGAAAGGGAGGATGAGAGAGAGGAATAGAGACTGAGCTTATTATAGATTTTTTATTATATAATCAGTATATGCTACACAATGGAAATTATTCATGGGGAAATTTGCACTGGGAAGTACATTTAAGAAAACAGCAAGGTCTATAAAAGAAATTGAATAATTAATCAACATATTTACCCTTTCTGGATGAAAGGGTGAAAATAAACAAACAAACCCATGTGATGAAAGTAACCAAGGATTAGCCTTATAAATCCACAATTAATGTTTTTTTATCTCTACTGACTTCATTTAGTTCCTTCAATAACACACTAGATTTTCTCAGATTTCAAGAACACTTACTACCATGGAGGAAGTACTTACGTGTTAAGTGTACATGTAGAGGAATCAAGTCAGCATCTTAATGGTAAAATTGTGTGTAGTGTAACATGGTAATATCACAGACATGTATTTTTTTTCATGGAAGTATTTTAAGGGAACAGATATGTTGGACACTAGACATTTAAAATAGTCAAAAAAAATCAAAGCAAAGAGCAGAATACAAGCAATTGGTTGTTTATTCTTTTTTTAAAGAAAAAAAACATGATGAGAACTAGTATTTAAATAAACTCAGGCTGTGCTGTACCTTAGGCAAAATTCTCAGATTGAAGCTCCCTATACCAAACTCTAGTTTATAGCCCTGCAATAATTGATTCAGTTTTCTTAGAAGACTTACATACTCTCTGCCTCAGTTTCCCCTCATGTAAAAGGTGATAATTCCTGCACGTGAAATTCAAACATCAAGTGACAAACCAGAAAAGTATTTGAGGTTTTATGAAAAAGTTATTCTGCAAACTTCCAATGATTTATAAATCATTTGAAAATGGTTTGTACTAATACTTAAAACACTAAACTTCTAAAAGCATGAATCATAAATGCAAAACAATTTCATTTATTCATGTTTTGGGTTTAGTTATATTACTCCATCACTTAGTCAGCAGTATTCATTATGTTAATTTAAGAATAATTAAATATATTATCAATTTGTATATGATATATGCCAAATGCTGAATGAAAATTTAAGTAATCTGTATTTTTCTTCCTTAGTTTTTAGAGATTTATGGCAAACAGACTTACCAGGGCTGAAACAATCACCAAATATTGTTTATATTAAAAAAACAAATAAGAAAACTTGATGAACATGTGTTTTTTTTTTGACATCTTTATTGGAGTATAATTGCTTTACAATGGTGTGTTAGTTTCTGCTTTATAACAAAGTGAATCAGCTATACATATACATATATCCACATATCTCCTCCCTCTTGAATCTCCCTCCCACCCTCCCTATCCCACATGGACATATATACACTACCAAATGAACACATGGTTTTAATAAGATATTTGAGATATACATTACTGAACTTCACTATAAATTATCACCTAGTGAGATATCAATGAGCTCTCCAGTGTAATGGTCCCTGCCTGTCAATGTAAACATTAAGGATCTGCGTAAAGAAACCATAATGTCATATTCTGAGCATCCTGTAGAACTAACACATATATACACACATATATATATATATAGTACTAATATATATCTTGTGCTCTGAGAGACTTTGGAAAAGACACTAAGATTTAAAATATCAGACTTAAGCAATTACTATCTACAAGGCTTGGTAATTCATTTAACTTCTTTGAACCTCCCTCATTTTCCTTATTGATGTAACGACAATTGAAATTGATAAATGGAGATTTGCTGAACCTACTTCACAGTGTTCTTGTGAAGGCCTTTGAAGTCTATGTGAAAGTCCTTAAAAAAGCATTATACTTTATATATTGCAAAGGATGGTTATTGCATTTTCCATTGTAATTTGGCAGAACTATAGTGGTGAATTTATTGTGAAAGTATATTAAATCTATATTAGTATAATAATGATATTTTTACTTTTTATGGGAATCCTGTGACTAGTTTCCTGAGATGAGTATCATGGAGAGGCCATGATATATTTACTAAACTCATCATAGTCTAGCCCAATGGATAATGATAATTGTGTGTTTGCGTAAAGATCCTTCATTTCCCCCCCAAAAAAAAACTAACTGAAAATTATCAGAAGAAGCTACCTCACAATTTAATTAAATAAATGTATAAAATAACTACTGAATCAATGCTTGTAGATAAATATCTACTGACTAGGAAAGAATATATGTGGACTTTGTCTATATTTTATTTCTCTGAGAAACATGTCCCAGTTCAGAAAAATGTTTGGAAATAATCAGTTATTTTTCATAATGACATTCCAGGTTTATTTCTTTGAGCATATAATAATTATTATGCATTATATTATAATTTTACTTAATAATTATTATTTAACATATAGTTATAATTATAATAACAATAAAACTACCAATGTATATGACAGGCCAAAAAATATATGTGTTTTAAGTATTGTTCATTTATCCTCATAATCTGCATTATTATTTTTTGGTTTTCTTTTTCTTTTCTTTCTTTCTCTCTCTCTCTCTTAGGTGAGTTAAATAACCCACCTAAGGTCACAGCTATTAAGTAAAGCAGCTAAAAATCAAACCCAAGAAATTTGACTTTGCAGCTTAGGTTCTTTCAATTACATACTCTATAACAGAGACAAATGGTTGGATAGATCAAGAGATTCACAGATGATTGATAGATCATACATACACACATACATACATGCACAGAAAAAGTAAAAATATCACATAAGTTATATCAAACACTACATCCTATAATTAAATATAAATGCTAAATTTTCTATTATAAGATTTTAATAGAAAAAGATACCAACAGGAACTTGAGAATTAATTGCTGAAATTAAAAAAAACAAGTTTTGTTAAATCATTCTTGCAATTTAAAGATAAACACAAATTAGTTTGGTCCATTTTATTATTATGCTGTTATGTATGATTTAATAATACATCATGTATAATTTTTCTATCTTTATGAGATTAGTTCATAATGCTTGTGTGTGTGAATCTACCCATATGTGTACATTCTTTGGTGGGTTTTACCAGTATCAGTATAATATCATAACCTATATCACATAAATTTCTATCCCTACTATATACTTGCTAGTCACTATTTATCAGGCCTAACATTAAACATTTTATTTTATATTCATTTTTCATTCTCCCCCCACGCCATACACACACACACACACACACCGAGTTAGGTATTATTAGCACTAATTAGCACTATTATACAGTTAGGGAAATTTATTTGAGTAAAAAACTGGAAAAATTAGAATTAAAATCCATGTATAAATGTCAAAACCTAAGCTTGTATGAAACAAGCTATATCCTTTCCTATGTTTCAGCTTTCCAACTTATCATGCTCTAGAACAGTCTATATAAGAGTCATCTTATCCTTCAAAGTGCAAAAAAGAACCACCAGCTAATACATACTATTTTAATGTCTTCCATGGGTCTTTTTCCCGGTCTAGTTTTGTACTTCTTTTTGAAATGATTTGTCTAATTTACAATGCTTATAATATACATTTCACCAAATATTATTTTCTATTAATATCTAAATTTGTCAATTTAACACTGGGAGTTCAAAGTTGATTTTTCCTTTTATATATATCTGTGAAAACCATATCATGATTCTTAGCACCCATGCTGGACACAGATCTCTAGATATCTACACCTGTACTTTTTTCATACCCTAGATAAGAAGCATTGCCTCAGTTCTGGGATATTAAATAATTTCCAAGAATTTATAATTCCTCACCTTTTCATTTGACCCATGATTATGAACAGAGTTCATTGTAGATACAGGTGAAAGGGCTTATGAAAATGTAGTGATTTCCATAGGCCCAGTGCTCTTTGCTATATTGGAGGTTATAAAGTACATTTCAGTTTTAATTTGACCAGGTGTCTGAGTCCATGTCTAAGCTGCCCTTTTCCTTCATGTTAGAGGACATAGTGGATTTCTTGATGCAGTCCTCTGTATTTGAGTTATTCAAAGAGATTTTACAATTGGCCTCTTGTGATGCTGTGTTGTGATTCATCATCTTTGACCTGCATTCATTCCTCTTCTGATAACCCAAATGTCCTGGTAACTCTCATTTATGAAATCTTTCTCTCTGTACCAAAACATGTTTGTCCTCCAATGCTACAAGGATCAAAGCTTTGTCTATGACACTGTCTCTTCTGCCTTTTGAATATACAGACAAGTAGAATGAACTAGAAATGACTTGTGCATATTCTGCTGTTTTTCCTATATCCTATTTAATTATGATCTCTGAATTTTTCTGTGGCCTCTGTTTCCCCCCAGCAACATACCAAACCCACCCTGTTTAATTGGTGAGTTGTGAAAGATTCAGTCACTTGGGAAATACAACAGCCTCTGCCCTTGAGTACTGCAAATCACTGTAGGATCAGATCTGGGTGAATATTATTACTGGGCTAGGAATTTATAAATTATTTCCCTTTTGTATAGCCAAATCTTATTGGTTTAATATTTCTTTAATCCTTCTAGTCAAAATAAGGATTTATTTATCTGCAATTTGCCTCACTGCATATGCATCATATTTTAGTAGGAAACCATTTCATCCACAGTGATTTATTCTTTACAAAGCAAGATTCTTTTACTTTAATTAATTTTTATTCTTCTGGTTATGCAATTTTCTTGGTCTTTTCATTGACTTCTAAGGCATTTTTTTCCAGATGGATAAGGTATAATCATCTTTCTTTATTATGGTAAAGTTTACATATAGTAAAATGCACAGGTCTTAAGTGTGGAATTGAGAAGTTTTGATAAATATACACACCAATGTGAACATCACCCTAATAAAGATATAGAATATTTCTATGACCATGGAACATTCATGTACGCTTCACTCCAGTTAATTATCACCTCCCATAGGCAACCAATGTCTTGATTTTTATCCCTTATCAATAGTATTTGCCTATATTATATAATCATAGAGTGGGCATGCTTTTCTTTGTTCACTCAACACGGTTTTGAGATTCATCCATGTTGTTGTATCAGTAGTTCATTCTTTTAATTGCTGAGTAGAATTCCATTTTATGAATATATCCTGAATCCATTTCTGTGCTAATTTTAATTATTTAATCTGGATCTTTTCCCCTTCTTACCATATACATACACTATAAGGTAGTGGTTAATACACTAACTCTGCAGTGGTCTTACGATCTTACGACATAATTATCTTATTTTGATAATGTCTTATGTTTTTGAGTGTAAGGCTGGAGTCTGATTCTTTATTGTTATCCCCAAATACACAGCATATTATCTTGGTCATGGTAAAAATACAATAAATATTTGCTAAATGAATGACAGTCTCCGTTGTTTTGCTTTCTTAAAAAAAGTTTTAAAAAGCAGTCATTTGTAGCTGCTTTAAAGTGACAAATTGTCTTAGCCGTCTTAGATTTGATCACAACCACTAAACTATGCCCTTGACTAAGATGTAAAGAGGAATAGTTTAAGGACACTAATGTGTTTAATTCCGGGGAAATAACATTCCTTTAAATCTTTTACTA
Source organism: Mesoplodon densirostris (assembly GCF_025265405.1). NCBI lineage: Eukaryota > Metazoa > Chordata > Mammalia > Artiodactyla > Ziphiidae > Mesoplodon > Mesoplodon densirostris. Next base: position 42,945,398 of record NC_082674.1, read on the forward strand.
ACCAAAGCCATTTCACATCTTTGTCTTGAATCTCATAAAGAGTTTTAAGTTAATGGCCTTCAATTTCTATTACCTCTTCACCAATTTGATCTTACTGAAAGTATGAGACTTTATCATTTCTCTGGAGACTCTCAGTTAGAAGTGGAAATCCTCAGACTGTTTGTATATATTTATTTTGGTTAAATAAATAATCAAATTTATTAATTTTAATTTATTAATTTCATTTTCATTAAAATAAATAGCCAAATTTGTTTACAACATAAAGATATCTTTTTATTCTATGATGTGGAAAATACCAAGATTTACAGAGGACTTAGTAGCTTTGGCAACTTAAGGGCTCCTGCGTCTGAGCTGGCCCTGGAGACAACAGCAGCTCTCTGGCACATGGTAAGTCTCAGAGTGGCGGTGGGGGTTGATTGCGAGCACATGTGGGACTTGCTTTACAGCTCCCCAAACTACTGAGGTGTCACTTTACAGGAGTCTGAGGTCCTGCATGAGCAGTTGGGCATATATGTCAGAAGCATTTAGGTTGTTATTGTTCACGTGATCTCACTAATACCTATAAGTTACTAAGGATAGAAAAAATTATTTTTCTACAGATTCCTGTCATTAAGTCATTTGGTATTTCTACTACTACTTAATCATTTCTTCTAATGTTTAGTGGAATGAGGAGGCATAAGTCAGTGCTTACTCTAGAATAATTTTTTTAACCAGCCTGAGTCATAGGTGGAAATGTGTGTCTTTCATTCTCCAATGATCATACACATTGCAGAATACTTTCTCAATTGTTAGGAATATGTAATTATATTGCCATCTTTTAAAATGCTAACTGTTTATGAGAATGAAACCTAGTATTTTCAGTCTTTCAGATATTTCAATATTTCTCACCTACCAAATTCTTGAGAATGTAGCCAAATATAATGGATATTTAAGAGAAAAACTTTTTAATTAACTGATCCACAAGAGTGACAATTTTCTTTGAATATTGGAAAGTTACTGTTCACTGACAATATGCCATAAATGCCATGATAATGCCATATTCATATTGAATGCTAACAGCAGATATGTACTGTGTGTGTGTGCATGCGTGTGCACATTGATACAATACAACCTAAAACTTCTGGTGATTTTCTGTAAGTCTCCAAAAGTAGATATGTTGGACACAAATACTCAGTTCATGACTATTTAAATTCTTAGAGGTTGAATTTACAATGATGAAAATCATAATAGAAAGGCATTAGAATGATCTGAAAATATACATAACAACTTAAAAGCAGGAGAAAGACAAATATCCTATAATTTGGATGTAAATTATGCTTACAAATATCAATAGGTTTACTGATTTGGATATTTCGTATCTGTCTGCCCACTTGCTCTAAAAGTCCTTTCTTATTCCACGTGTGGTTTCTTGTCTAGAACTATATAAACCTACCCTACACAAGTGAAAATATGTCTTATATTAGCAGCATTTCTAAACTATTTCTTTAGCCTGAAAAACAAAATTGATTTGACAACACACATGAAAGCATAAAATGGGTTACTGATTTTTATTTTTCACACATTTTTCCTAAAGCTTTTAGATTCAGATTTTATGTGAATCACTCTATATTTGTAAACCACACATTTCTGGTTTCAGTCACTCTATCAAATGGTCCCAGGCCTTTGCTGAAGTCATCCATGAATATAAGGAATGACATTTTGCTAGCAATGCACTTTATATCATGGTAACAAGCCTGAGCTTCTCTTTTGTGGAATGACCCTGAAATGGGTACAACTGGGAGAGATGATGATCTATCAAGGTGAAGGAATCCTTTTTTATTAGGTGAAGCAAACCATTTGCTCTGTCAACCTACTTTTTTGCTTCAGTGGTAATGGGGTCTTTTAGAAACTCAAATGGTCTCTTACATTCCATACCTGATAAATTTCCATTTGTTACATCTACACACTGACATACTGGATTTTCTCCAGCTGGCTTTTCTTGCTACAGAAGTTTCTGCAATCCAAATTCTTGGCATTATACCTGGACTCTCTCCCTTGTTGAAGCTACCAATGCATTTCTGGGTTTTAGTTCAACATAAAAAGAATTGGTATTTACAAAATACAGATGAAACAGTATTAATAGACTCTTTTACATTCATCTTGGGGTGTGGCTACAGTTACTGTTTCTTGAACCTAATCTCAGTGTTTATTGATATTAATTTCCAGCCACCAACAACCCTCCTTTTCTGTCAACAATATCTGCAGCAATATCTGCTTCAAGTGTTCTCCAACTTTATCCTTCCCCTTACTTTCTCTGTGAAACTTCACCTGACTGTCACAGTTCATTGTGGCTGCATTTCCTCTTCTGAATTCCTTGTACTAACACCGTATTGTTATGATGCACTTCATTAGTTATAAGGTACAAGTTTTGTTTTACTTTTTTCACATTTAAATGGTTCTGAATTTGGAGTGGAGTGTGTCACGTAATTGAGGATATCTCACAATCTCTGTTGGCTTGGAAGAATATCCAAGGTACAAAGAATATCTTAACTCACAGAAATCAAATGTTTATGGGGAAGGGTTGGATGAGATGGTGAATCAGACATTTTCTCTACTGGATGAATAATAGTAAATAGTTTAACCACTTAATTATTAAATGTCTGTATTACCAGTAATGATTTACTGAACTTCTATATACCTGGAACTTCTAAGTATGTAAAAAGATTATTTCATAAGGATAAAAGTGCCAAATAAGCATAGGGATGCACTTGTGTCTCCAGGTAAGTATTGCTCAATTATTGGTCTTATATTACAATTTCACAAGATAAGTATTTGTACTTACTAGATAAGTGTTTGAAATGACTTTAATCATCCCATAGTCAGAGAATATTCATCACGGGATCAATTCTTACAGATTCAAAATCCTGTAAAGGAATATTTCCATTTTATATTGCTTGTTGCATGAAATAAACAGAACTTGAGCTCATCCAGAAGACTCCTGTTTTTAATCAGTCATCAGTAAGTACCTGATGGTTAGAGACCTGAGTCCCTTCAGTGTCAACAGAAGACATACTTGATTTGGGCCACTTTCTGCTTCTCACTTAACCTCAAAATTCATATCAGATACGATTTTAGCATAGTTAATGCATACACATACGCAAGTCTGTTGGCAGAGCTACTGAAACAGAATCTCTGTTAAAGGCGCTAATATATTCTCTAGGCTGGGTCCATGCTTTACAAAGTATAGTTCAACTGGTATCATCTTGTTAAAAATGTACACTCTCAAACTCTACTCCTACTTCTAAGACCTTCTGTATTAGAAACTGCATTTTAAGATTCCCCTTTCGTTCATATACACATTAACATTTGAGAATCTCTGATAAAGGTGGTTATGAAGCCATGTTGAGAAACACTGTTTTTAGCTTTTCATTGCTCAACAACTGTTATCATTTCTGCAGGTGACATTTACAGCAAAGTGCAGAGAGGAATCCCTTTTCCCTCCATGGATCTGTGCTTTATATGCATAATTCTTTTTAAACACATTATAATGTGTGGCATTGTTACAATTTGACATTGTTAAACCTTCTGCCTCAGTTAATACTTTTTAAAGTCTGAGTAGGTCTGCTGTACTATTCCAAATAGATTTGCTTTCTTATATCAACAGCATTGTGAAATTTCAATAATCATTCTCCATTTAATCCACTTAAATGTTTCCAGCTATTTACTCAGATTTTTCCTTAAAAAATTTTTTATGGGACTCAGTGGCAAAATAAATGAAGCAAATGGTTTTACTGCTTTAAAATGTGTGTGTATCACAAATACAGTATTTGGAGAAAATTCATTCAAGTATGATCTCTGAAGAATAATGTGGTAAAATCTGTTCATTCATTCAACAAATATTTAATGAGCATCTACAATTTGCTAGATCTAAGCACTAGGGATTTCACAGTGAACAAGATGAAAAAAGTCATTCTCAGAAGGCTTACACTGTGTAAACAAAGGATATATGATGGGCAAGGAAAGAAATAACCACAATGATTTCAGATAGTCATGATTACTATGAGGAAAATGAAAGACAGCAATGAGCTAGAGTAGCAGGGAGAGTGGTAAGAGAGCTGTGGGCTACCATTTCTCTCTTGAACAATGCTAGTTTACATGCAGCAAATCTTAGCTCTTTGGTTAGTATTCTGGTGTCAGTTTGGAATTTTTTTGTGGCTATATTCTATTGTTTCCACTGTGAGTTTAATTACCTTGGAGCAAAGCCCAAGATTCAAATAATAGGGTTTTATATGGAAATCTTTTCTACATGTAGGATGTAAGATTCAATGATAAGTAAAATAAAGAGAAAGGAAAACCTGGTTGTTCTATAAAATATGAATAAGGTCATATAAAAAACTTATGAAGTCTACATTATTTTAATATATGACTTGTTTATTTTTATAGTTTGTTTAGGGTAAAATTGATCATGTTAAGTTGAAGCCTAAAGAAGTTAATTAACTTGCTCTAGCTCACATATATTCTAAGTAAACAAACAAACCAACAAATAAAAACAGATTGTAACTCAGGGATTTGTAACTCTACAGTGTAAACAGTTTCTTCTCTATCCTCTATCTTCCCAATTACAAAGAAAATAAGGAGAGGATTGCTGGACAAGGCCCAATAAACAAAACTTGCTTAGGGGAAGCAATAGTTGGAAGTAAGAAAGTCAATGGGTGAAATGGAGCAAATTCAAGTGGAAAGTCTAAGTATTGGGCACCCAAAGCTGTCTAAAGCATCTATAAAGGGAGGTCCAAGAAATGTAAAGTCATGCACATGGGACTTCTTTCTGATTCAGTCATTTCTTCTGGACTCATTATGTATTTACTCTGATGAGACAGAAAGCAAGTTCAGAAAGAAGAGCAGACACAGCTAGACCATGTGCTATACCAAATCCTATATAGCTGTATGTGGAGAGGAGGATGACACAAATAAAAAACCAAACTCAGAAACATACACCTGAAAAACCTTCCAGAAATACAAAGAAGAAATCACATAGTGAGTTTCTGCTGGGAATATTTGCTGACTCTTTTTTAAAAAAAAAATTGTTATCTACCTGGCTATCTGTTATGGACAGTTTGCGTCCCAGCCAAAATTCCTGTGTTGAATCCTAAACCTCAATGCGATGCTAATGGAAGGTGGGGCCTTTGGGAGGTAACTAGTTCATGAAGGAGAAGCCCTCATGAATGGGATTAGTGCCCTTATAAGAAGGGACAGGAGAGCTTACTTCCTCTGTCTGTTATCCCACCATGTGGGTATACAAGCAGATGGCTGTTTGCAAACCAGGAAGTGCCCTTACCAGACACCAGATCTGCTGGCACCTTTATCTTGGACTTCCTAGCCTTCAGAATCACAGGAAATAAATTTCTGTTGTTTAAGTCACCCATTCTATGGTATTCTTGTTACAGCAGCTTGAAGTGACTAAGACATCACCTGAAAAAATCTACAAATATTTAATGTAGATGGTTAATGTTTCAAACATATCACTGCAAGATGTGTGTAGATGAATTATTAGATCTTTTTCTTTCTCTTTTACCCCTCTTTGGTGATGATGATGATGATGATGATGGTGGTGGTAAAATACATCCAAAAGAAGGATAAGAAAATGATAATAACATATAAAATAAAACCCATCTTTCAAAAAATATTATAAAAATAGAAAAGAAAAATACAATTTGGATACAATTAGACATGTGCAATTAGTAAAATTCAAGAAAGCACAGACCCTATGAATCAAGAGATGAACAAATGGATTATATTAAAAGAGGTCATATGGGACCTGGCAGAAATAAGGAAATAATCTAAGGATAAAAACACATAAATTATAAAATTGAAAGCTGTAATATAATCAATAACAACAGAAAAGTAAATGGATAATAGAGATAAAGAACACATTTGAGAATTTCTGAAAAGGTTGAATTTAAAATGAAGAACTACAGGTGATAATGTAAGTGAATAAATATGGAGGACAGAAAAGGTATATGAAACATGATGATGGCCTGATGATTGACAGTTTATAAATATGTCTTTCTTTGGTTGAAGAAAATTTATATGCATAGATTGTAATGGACCGCACATTAAAATTTTAAGAAGAGGAAAGAAATACCACTTAAGCATAGCTTGGTAAACTTAAAATTTTAAGAAACAAGAAAAAATTCCTAAAAATATAAGAAAGGAAACATTAAACAAAAATGAATAAAAAATCATATCAAAGATTTGCAAGCACAGAGAAATCAGCCTGGTTTCACCTTTTTCCATTTCTTATGTCCAAATTCCTTAGGACATTGGCACAAAGTCAATAGAGAAGTTTTATGATAGGGATGGTCAAAGATTATGACATAATAGTGCTTTGCTCAGTCAAGATATTAATGTAGCTATACACTGGTAGAAAAAATTATCAGATTTTTAAAGACCAATGAAATAAATTTTGAATTTTAGTCCAGAAGAAAAAAAGTGAAGCTATGATTGAACTATGAAGAGTCAAAATAAAGATCTTTAGACCTTCATGTTTGGAAAAATGTGACTGATAGACAGCACTGACTATTGAAACCTGTAAACAGAATTAATTCTAAATACATGGAAATAAGGTTGTAAAGTAGAATGCAAATTTCATTAATAATTCTTAAAATAGAGCATTCAGAAAAATGTCAAATGATTTAATCATGAACCTGAGGCCTCAAAAACTTACAAATTTAAATGCTAATATTAAAAAATGATAATTGACAATGTCAGGGGTAGGAGCAAATAAACACAAGCTCAAAGAGCTCCATTTTAAAAAACTTTTTTATCTCACATGAGAGAAATTTAATATACACAAAGTTTTGAAAGTTTTAGTTATTACACAGAAGTTCTCATGTTTCAAGTGTCCTATACTTTCTATGTTTTTTGAAACTTTATGGAAAATATTTAAAAGCATAGCTCATTTAGAAGAAGAATTAAAATTTACAGAAAAGAGAAAAGAGATTTTATCTGGAAGGCGGACTAACACTTTAAAATTCTCTCAGTACAAATGCAAAATACTTTGGATAAAATACAAAATAAAATATTCTAAATAGTTTACCTTACAAAAAATAATAAATTAACATTTACAAGTAAAACACAAAGACTTATGTATACATACAGCAACTTTATTCATAATAGCCCAAACTGGAAACAATCCAAATGTCTATGAACATGTGAATAGATGGTTGAACTGTGGCATGTTCACACAACTATTACCCAGCAACTAAAAGGAATGAACTGCTGACACATGCACCAATATGAACGAATCTCCAAAATATTTTATTGGGTAAAAGCAAACAGTCATAAAATAATATATATATGATTTAACTTACATGAAGGATACAAAACAGGCAAAACTAAGTTATGGTGATAAGCGTAAGAACATTGGTTCCCTGGTGACAGGGATATGGACTAGAAAGGGACTTGAGAAAATTTATCAGGGTAATAAAACTGTTTCATATTGTAATTGAGGTGTTGGTTATACCTCTTTGAATTGTACACTTAAGGTCTGTGCATTTAATGGTGTGTAAATACTATCTCAAAAAGAAAAATTCCTTGGGTATAGCTAAAGTGAAATAAAAGCATAATAATTTCATACTTTCCACAATGACACTTTTAAAACTTCTGTGTAGAAATGTGTTTCCATCCCTCCCACACATTCTCTCATTTGATGACCTTGACTCTTATTTTCTCCTACAGAAAAAGTAGAAACCATCAGTCAGAATTCTATCAACTACACCATAACCGACTGGTTGATGTAACTTCATATATCTGAATCCTTGCTAGCTGCTCCTTGTCCCTTCTCTTCTCTAATATATATATATATATATATATATATATATATATATATATATATATATATATATATTCAAATATAATATTGATTTATTCCCTTCTTGCCCTTTACAGTAAACTTATATCAGTGATTATACCTTATTTTTTCCATGTTTAATCTCATCCTTTTCATCTTTTGCCCCTGTTAATTTACAAAACCCAACTTTTTCCAACAGCAACAACAAAATCTAAACAAAATTACTTTAGACTTCTCATTCATCTCCCATTATAGTCCTAACTCTGTCCCCTTAAACTATGTTTAAACTATTTCTCTTAACTATGTCTCTGTTTCCATTTCCTCATATTTTGTCAATTTTAATGCCAAATCATTCTATCAAGCTAATTATCACTAAGGTTTCCTTCTGAACTTCATGTTGCTATGTACAATAATAATATTTACATTTTATCTTGAAATTTACATTGAAGAGTATAAATTTTGACACTGTTGACTATTTGTTCCATCATAAAACCCTCTTTTCCCTTGATATTTTGGACATATAACTTAAGTGTTCATCCTTCTTACTTTGTCCCTCCTTTCAAGCTCAGTCATCACCATCAGCCATAGAAATGTTGAAACTCTTAAAGGCATGTTCTAGGTCCTTTCTTTTGTTTACTTTCTACTTTGCCCCTAACTACTTTCATCTATGCCATGGCTAGATATTGAGGTAGTAAGTATATTACTAACACTCTAAAATAAGACTAGAGTCAGGGTGTTTAAAAAAACATTAAGAGACAAAACAATTAAAAACAGGGGCAATAATAAGTAGAATTCTAAGATGGGGAAACAATGAGCTGGAGAAAAAAGGAAGGCAAAGAAAATTGGCAATCACTTGTGTGATGTTTAGTCAGTATTATGCCTACAGTGATAGTGGTGGTAGTGAATTTCAACTTGTCTTAAAGGGATAGGCTAATCACTTGATAGTTGCCACCATTGAACTGGGGTGAGTTTTTGTTGGATGGTGCAGTTAAAATATAAAATATGTCCACCATTTAATAAAGTTATACTTAGTGACTTGTTATAGTTGTAACAACTGTAGCAATACAATACTGTTTTTACATTTTGAGCTATAAACTTTTGTCCATTTAATAAACTGATCTTTATCTTCTTAGGCAACTAATTATCAGTCAGTACTCATACATTCAACTACTCTTTCAGTATTCTGGTTTGCTTCTTGCTTTGCAAGGAGATTAAAATCCATATCAATGGGAATGACTAAAGACTGGGAAGTAGATTCCTTGAACTTTTTATACATTCTATACACCAGAGACTGCCCTTTCCTTGGCAAATATTTCTGCAGACGGTTATTTTTTTAAAAAGCAAATCTGATCATCTAAATCCTCTCCTTAATTTTTAATGGTGCCATATTGTCTGTATATTAAAATTAAAAATATGTATTGCAATCTCATACTGTAGCTCCAGAGTCAGACCCTTTTGCCAAAAATTCATATTTCCTCTTAGCCCAGCAAATGTGTATCTTGGATAGGAAGGCTTCCCTATCTGGGCATATGGAGTTGATTGTGAATTAAATATCTCCTTTGTACTCTCCATTACAATTTATCTATATATATGTCTTCTTTTGGGTTCTCCAAAGTAATTACTATTCAGACTTCCACCACCAAATACTAATTTTGCCTTATTTGAGGGTAAACTCCCTAGGGTATGAATCCTCTTTGTAACCTCAGAGCTGAGCTCAGTGCCCAGTGTACGTTAAATATATAGTGAATGATTAAATAATTGAAAGATAAATGAATGAGTAAATAAAAGAAATTTACTCCAGATTGCTTGACTGGCTTACATAAAGTCATATGGCAAACAAACATTAAACATAAGTCACTTGCACTTACAAATTCATTCTGCTTTATTAGTATTTTGTTACATTCACTGATTCATCATGTCTGTTAATGAAAAATCAATCATAAAGCATTGCTACTTTTAAAATTCCTAAAATGAATCTCTGTGATTCTGGAGGAGAAAGACAGATACCCTTGACAAGCTTCTCTGTCCACTAGTGGGATTCTTGCCGTTGCCTTTTAACATGGAATGGAAGTGGGAAGCTATATTGTTAGTGTAGAGCTTTCAAGTATGGTAAATGTAGTATGTGTGCCAGTGTTAAGTGCCAGTTTTAATGTTTTCTTTGAACGAAAATAACAATGAATTTGGGAGGAAAAATGTTGTCTCTGAAATGGGACGTATCTTTAGATTTGAGGCAGCATAATTAAGATTTTTTCACCATATTGTGTTACATAAGGAAATAGTTTATCTTATATGTAACCAAGGCATAGCATGGCTCATACATACACAATAATAAAAAGAAACACTTGTGTTAATAAAAAAAAGCTAAATCAAATTAATTTATAATTTGTTTTTAAATATTACTTTTTAATCTACTCTTGACAAATATTTGTCAAGAGAGAAAGGTAGTAGGTATGCAAAGGTTAAATGGTAGACATATCCCTTTTTTCATGCAACTTACAAACTAGTAATTACTGACACAATGGAAAAATTGAGTTTGTATGTATTTTTTTTTCTTAGCTTGGTTTTTATACCTTAACTTAGTTATCATACATTTCATTTTAATAAGTAAATAAAGTACTGCTCTCATGACTAAATGAGGGAGTCATCTTAAAATTTTACTGGCCTTTGATTTCCCAAATTCTTAAAATTTTGTTTCCCAAACATAGTAATTTCAATAAGGTTTATATAGTTTAATCAAGCAACACCTCATAACATATTTTAAAGCCTCTTTGTCAGCATGTTTATGTCACTATTTTGGCTGTTTGGCATCTAGAAAACATATACTATACAAAACAGAGGATAAAAGTATGCCCTGAGAAAGCCAGAGAAAGTATTGATAGTTCAGTGCCTCTGCTTCGAGATCTGCAATCTTTGTTAAACACAATTTTAGACAACTGAAATATCTTAGAATTTCAGAACAAATAATCAGGCATTTTTCGAAAGCATTTAACTGTTATTTTAACCTGTAATTCAAAGGAGATCAGAGATAATATTGTGGCTAACTTCATCATTCTTGTAAGTCAGCCTCCTAATTAAAAGTTTTAGACTCAAAGGCCTCATGCTAACTTTGTTAATGTTGGTTATGAAACATTATTTCCTCTTTTGCTAAATAATCAGGGAAATTGACAGTTTCATTAGTCTTCACTCTGCATCATCTATATTGTTTTGAAAGCATATAAAATAGCTTTTTATAGAGCTTGAAAGTCAAGGAAACATATGCTAATCTACACACACACACACACACACACACACACACACACACACGCACAAAATAAAGATAGGAACAAACCAGTGTTGGAACAAGAAGTTCAACATGCTTAAAATGTCTCTTTAGATTATTATCAATACAAAACAGAAGTCTAGCACTACATAAATACACTGCTTTTAAAGAATTATTTACATAAAATTTATTATTATATATACACACCACCTTTATAAGTATACACACATACACAGTGTGTATGAAGAGATGAGTTGAGTTTATTGTATTTATTGCATATTACTAATGGCTTAGAATCTACAGTGACCTGCTTTTCATACTAAATCCAAAGGTTATGAGATATACCTATATGAGATATCAGGTGCACAATTTGTAAATAGGATCTGCATTGTTGTTCTATAGTCTTTTGAGCATTTTAACATTCATGCTTGCTTAGTCCCTTTCCTCTAAGTGAAATAAAGGACTTCAAAATTTTACCAGGAAGTACCAGCTTAATAATCAGATCCTCTATGAAATTATCCATGATTATTCCCAACAGAAATGGACCTCCCATGCACTCATTTGTAACTTTTTGTGTTGACAAATTCATTTTTTTCAATCAATTTATCTTAAAGCATATATTTAGTCAGTCTATTTGTCATCTTACTCAAAAATATTTACAGAAGCACTTATACACGACAATAGGGCTACTAAAATGAATAAAATGCAATCTCCACTCCCATGAAGCAGGCTGTTTTGAGGAGGAGACAGACATAAAAACAAATATATTTAAGGAGTGATATATTCCCTAATGTTGGTAGTTGAGAAAAGGCTTTAGTGAGGAATTAACTTGTGAACTAAGTTGTGAGGACAGCTGTGACTTCTCCAAGTGCATGAGTGGGGGTCCTCTCATAGAAATGAACCCTATGGTGTATTTCTGGAATAGTATGTTGCTAGTTTAGGCTGGAGTGTGATGGAGGAAGAGCTAATGCTGGAGAGGTATGCAGGGGACAGATCAAAGAGTGTCTCGTGGACTTTACTGAGAATCTTAGTCTGTGCAAAATTAAATAAATAAACATTTTCACCCCTTATCCTCCATTTCTTATCTTGGCTAATGTAATATCCAACTATCACTTCATTTGGAAGAGAAAGCTGAGAAAGATCCAAGATCATTATCTTTCTCATATCATGACATTCAGGTGGGTCCTACCTCTTAAACATCACCTCTCACTGACTCCAACTTTACTCTCCTCAACTAGACTCTCATCATGTCTTTCCTAGATTATTGTAATAGCCCCATGTGTGTTTTATCTGCCTAGAATTCCATTTCCCTATCCATTCAGTATGGTACTCCAAAAAAAATACTTACAAAAAATTAGGTTTAAATAATGTCACTGGCCTGCTGAACTGAACTTACTACTTCGTTTGCATGTGAAATGCTTTTTTTTTTTTTCTTTTCTAATGCATTGTCACTTCCTGGAGGACAAATGTGATTAGTCATCCTTGTGTTCCCAAGAGAAAGAAAAACGGAGCTGGAGGAATCAGGCTCCCTGGCTTCAGACTATACTACAAAGCTACAGTAATCAAGACCCTATGGTACTGGCACAAAAACAGAAATACAGATCAATGGAACAGGACAGAAAGCCCTGAGATAAACCCAAGCACCTGTGGTCAACTAATCTATGACAAAGGTGGCAAGAATATACAATGGAGAAAAGACCTATTCAATAAGTAGTGCTGGGAAAACTGGACAGCTACATGTAAAAAAGGAAATTAGAACCCTCCTACCCTCCTAAAACCATACACAAAAATAAACTCAAAATGGATTAAAGATCTAAATGTAAAGCCAGACACTATCAAACTCTTAGAGGAAAACATAGGCAGAACACTCTCTGACATAAAGCACAGCAATATCCTTTTTGACCCACCTCCTAGAGAAATGGAAATAAAAACAAAAATAAACAAATGGGACCTAAGGAAACTTAAAAGCGTTTGCACAGCAAAGGAAACCACATACATGACGAAAAGACAACCCTCAGAATGGGAGAAAATATTTGCAAATGAAGCAACTGACAAAGGATTAATATCCAAAATTTACAAGCAGCTCATGAAGCTCAATATCAGAAAACAAACAACCCAATCCAAAAATGGACAGAAGATCTAAATAGACATTTCTCCAAAGAAGATATACAGATTGCCTAAAAACACATGAAAGAATGCTCATCACCACTAATCATTAGAGAAATGCAAATCAAAACTACAATGAGGTATCCCCTCACACCAGTCAGGATGGCCATCATCAAAAAATCTACAAACAATAAATGCTGGAGAGGGTGTGGAGTAAAGGGAACCCTCTTGCACTGTTGGTGGGAATGTAAATTGATACAACCACTATGAAGAACAGCATGGAGGTTCCTTAAAAAATTAAAAATAGAACTACCATATGACCCAGCAATCTTATTACTGGGCACATACCCTGAGAAAACCATAATCCAAAAAGAGTCATGTACCACAATGTTCATTGCAGCACTATTTACAATAGCCAGGACATGGAAGCAACCTAAGTGTCCACTGACAGATGAATGGATAAAGAAGATGTGGCACATATGGACAATGGAGTATTACTCAGCCATAGAAAAAAACGAAGTTGATTTATTTTTAGTGAGGTGGATGGCCCTAGAGTCTGTTATACAGAGTGAAGTAAGTCAGAAAGAGAACAACGAATACCATATGCTAACACATATATATGGAATCTAAAAAAAAAAAAAAATGGTTCTGAAGAACCTAGGGGCAGGACAGGAATAAAGATGCAGATGTAGAGAATGGACTTTAGGATACGGGGACGGGGAAGGGTAAGCTGGGAGAAAGTGAGAGAGCAGCATAGACTTATATATACTACCAAATGTAAAATGGTGGGAAGCAGCCACATAGCACAGGGAGATTAGCTCCATGCTTTCTGACCACCTAGAGGGGTGGGATAGGGAGGGTGAGAGGGAGACCCAAGAGTGAGGAGATATGCAGATATATGTATATGTATAGCTGATTCACTTTATTATAAAGCAAAAACTAATACACCATTGTAAAGCAATTATAAGCCAATAAAGATGTTAAAAAAAAGGAAAACATAAAATCACCCCAAATTCCATCTTTTGATGAACTTCATTCTAGACATGTCTTTCTCTATCTCACTATATAAATAAATTTAATGAGAGAGAATATTTTCATAGACATTATATCATGTGAAGCATGTTACTTTTAATGAATCAAAATTTTGACTCAACGAATTAATGTAAGATTTCACACCTAGGAGAAATCTATAATGTTAATAAGGAGTAAAGGATCACCTTTTAATTTTTAGAGGACTGAGTCAATTCTTCAAGTGTATATTTCAAATTTAGAGAAATAGATAGTGCTTTTCTGCTTCCCTCTGTTTTCCCTCACCTGCCAATTTTTAAGTTACATTATTTATGTATTTCAAAAGTTTATGAAATTCTTATTCTGTTTTACAATGTTCATTTCCAGAGATGTTTGGTATTAATTCTATTTTAATTTTTAATTTATTATTATTTTATTATTATTATTATTATTATTATTTTTAATTTAATTTAATTTTATTTTACAAATTTAATCAGTTATACATATACATATGTTCCCATATCCCCTCCCTTTTGCATCTCCCTCCCACCCTCCCTATCCCACCCCTCCAGGCGGTCACAAAGAACCGAGCTGATCTCCCTGTGCTATGCAGCTGCTTCCCACTAAGTATCTACCTTACGTTTGGTAGTGTATATATGTCCATGCCGCTCTTTCACTTTGTCACAGCCTACCCTTCCCCCTCCCCATATCCTCAAGTCCATGCTCTAGTAGGTCTGTGTCTTTATTCCTGTCTTACCCCTATGATCTTCATGACATTTTTTTTTCTTAAATTCCATATATATGTGTCAGCATACAGTATTTGTCTTTCTCTTTCTGACTTACTTCACTCTGTATGACAGACTCTAGGTCCATCCACCTCATTACAAATAGCTCAATTTCATTTCTTTTTATGGCTGAGTAATATTCCATTTTATATATATGTGCCACATCTTCTTTACCCATTCATCCGATGATGGACACTTAGGTTGTTTCCATCTCTGGGCTATTGTAAATAGGGCTGCTATGAACATTTTGGTACATGTCTCTTTTTGAATTATGGTTTTCTCAGGGTATATGCCCAGTAGTGGGATTGCTGTGTCATATGGTAGTTCTATTTGTAGTTTTTTAAGGAACCTCCATACCGTTCTCCATAGTGGCTGTACCAATTCACATTCCCACCAGCAGTGCAAGAGTGTTCCCTTTTTTCCACACCCTCTCCAGCATTTATTGTTTCTAGATTTTTTGATGATGGCCATTCTGACTGGTGTGAGATGATATCTCATTGTAGTTTTGATTTGCATTTCTCTAATGAGTAAAGATGTTGAGCATCCTTTCATGTGTTTGTTGGCAGTCTGTATATCTTCTTTGGAGAAATGTCTATTTAGGTCTTCTGCCCATTTTTGGATTGGGTTGTTTTTTTGCTATTGAGCTGCATGAGCTGCTTTTAAATTTTGGAGATTAATCCTTTGTCAGTTGCTTCATTTGCAAATATTTTCTCCCATTCTGAGGGTTGTCTTTTCGTCTTGTTTATGGTTTCCTTTGCTGTGCAAAAGCTTTGAAGTTTCATTAGGTCCCATGTGTTTATTTTTGTCTTTATTTCCATTTCTCTAGGAGGTGGGTCAAAAAAGATCTTGCTGTGATTTATGTCATAGAGTGTTCTGCCTATGTTTTCCTCTAGGAGTTTGATAGTGTCTGGCCTTACATTTAGGTCTTTAATCCATTTTGAGCTTATTTTTGTGTATGGTGTTAGGCAGTGATCTAATCTCATACTTTTACATGTCCCTATCCAGTTTTCCCAGCACCACTTATTGAAGAGACTGTCCTTTCTCCACTGTACATTCCTGCCTCCTTTATCAAAGATAAGGTGACCATATGTCCATGGGTTTATCTCTGGGCTTTCTATCCTGTTCCATTGATCTATCTTTCTGTTTTTGTGCCAGTACCATACTGTCTTGATTACTGTAGCTTTGTAGTATAGTCTGAAGTCAGGGAGCCTGATTCCTCCAGCTCCATTTTTCGTTCTCAAGATTGCTTTGGCTATTCGGGGTCTTTTGTGTTTCCATACAAATTGTGAAATTTTTTGTTCTAGTTCTGTGAAAAATGCCATTGGTAGTTTGATAGGGATTGCATTGAATCTGTAGATTGCTTTGGGTAGTAGAGTCATTTTCACAATGTTGATTCTTCCAATCCAAGAACATGGTACATCTCTCCATCTATTTGTATCATCTTTAATTTCTTTCATCAGTGTCTTATAATTTTCTGCATACAGGTCTTTTGTCTCCTTAGGTAGGTTTATTCCTAGATATTTTATTCTTTTTGTTGCAATGGTAAATGGGAGTGTTTTCTTGATTTCACTTTCAGATTTTTCATCATTAGTATATAGGAATGCCAGAGATTTCTGTGCATTAATTTTGTATCCTGCAACTTTACCAAATTCATTGATTAGCTCTAGTAGTTTTCTGGTAGCATCTTTAGGATTCTCTATGTATAGTATCATGTCATCTGCAAACAGTGACAGCTTTACTTCTTCTTTTCCCATTTGGATTCCTTTTATTTCCTTTTCTTCTCTGATTGCTGTGGCTAAAACTTCCAAAACTAGGTTGAATAAGAGTGGTGAGAGTGGGCAACCTTGTCTTGTTCCTGATCTTAGTGGAAATGGTTTCAGTTTTTCACCATTGAGGACGATGCTGGCTGTGGGTTTGTCATATATGGCCTTTATTATGTTGAGGAAAGTTCCCTCTATGCCTACTTTCTGCAGGGTTTTTATCAGAAATGGGTGTTGAATTTTGTCAAAAGCTTTCTCTGCATCTATTGAGATGATCATATGGTTTTTCTCCTTCAGTTTGTTAATATGGTGTATCACGTTGATTAATTTGCGTATATTGAAGAATCCTTGCATTCCTGGAATAAACCCCACTTGATCATGGTGTATGATCCTTTTAATGTGCTGTTGGATTCTGTTTGCTAGTATTTTGTTGAGGATTTTTGCATCTATGTTCATCAGTGATATTGGCCTGTAGTTTTCTTTCTTTGTGACATCCTTGTCTGGTTTTGGTATCAAGGTGATGGTGGCCTCATAGAATGAGTTTGGGAGTGTTCCTCCCTCTGCTATATTTTGGAAGAGTTTCAGAAGGATAGGTGTTAGCTCTTCTCTAAATGCTTGATAGAATTCGCCTGTGAAGCCATCTGGTCCTGGGCTTTTGTTTGTTGGAAGATTTTTTATCACAGTTTCAATTTCAGTGCTTGTGATTGGTCTGTTCATATTTTCTATTTCTTCCTGATTCAGTCTTGGCAGGTTGTGTATTTCTAAGAATTTGTCCATTTCTTCCAGGTTGTCCATTTTATTGGCATAGAGTTGCTTATAGTAATCTCTCATGATCTTTTGTATTTCTGCAGTGTCAGTTGTTACTTCTCCTTTTTCATTTCTAATTCTATTGATTTGAGTCTTCTCCCTTTTTTTCTTGATGATTCTGGCTAATGGTTTATCAATTTTGTTTATCTTCTCAAAGAACCAGCTTTTAGTTTTATTGATCTTTGCTATCGTTTCCTTCATTTCTTTTTCATTTATTTCTGATCTGATTTTTATGATTTCTTTCCTTCTGCTAACTTTGGGATGTTTTTGTTCTTCTTTCTCTAATTGCTTTAGGTGCAAGGTTAGGTTGTTTATTCGAGATGTTTCCTGTTTCTTAAGGTGGGATTGTATTGCCATAAACTTCCCTCTTAGAACTGCTTTTGCTGCATCCCATAGGTTTTGGGTCGTCGTGTCTCCATTGTCATTTGTTTCTAGGTATTTTTTAATTTCCTCTTTGATTTCTTCAGTGATCACTTCGTTATTAAGTAGTGTATTGTTTAGCCTCCATGTGTTTGTATGTTTTACAGCTCTTTTCCTGTAATTGATATCTAGTCTCATAGCATTGTGGTCGGAAAAGATACTTGATACAATTTCAATTTTCTTAAATTTACCAAGGCTTGATTTGTGACCCAAGATATGATCTATCCTGGAGAATGTTCCATGAGCACTTGAGAAAAATGTGTATTCTGTTGTTTTTGGATGGAATGTCCTATAAATATCAATTAAGTCCATCTTGTTTAATGTATCATTTAAAGCTTGTGTTTCCTTATTTATTTTCATTTTGGATGACCTGTCCATTGGTGAAAGTGGGGTGTTAAAGTCCCCTACTATGAGAGTGTTACTGTCGATTTCTCCTTTTATGGCTGTTAATATTTGCCTTATGTATTGGGGTGCTCCTATGTTTGGTGCATAAATATTTACAATTGTTATATATTCTTCTTGGATTGATCCTTTGATCATTATGTAGTGTCCTTCTTTGTCTCTTCTAGTAGTCTTTATTTTAAAGTCTATTTTGTCTGATATGAGAATTGCTACTCCAGCTTTCTTTTGTTTTCCATTTGCATGGAATATCTTTTTCCATCCCCTTACTTTCAGTCTGTATGTGTCTCTAGGTCTGAAGTGGGTCTCTTGTAGACAGCATATATATGGGTCTTGTTTTTGTATCCATTCAGCCAGTCTGTGTCTTTTGGTGGGAGCATTTAGTCCATTTACATTTAAGGTAATTATCGATATGTATGTTCCTATTCCCATTTTCTTAATTGTTTTGGGTTCGTTATTGTAGTTCTTTTCCTTCTGTTGTGTTTCTTGCCTAGAGAAGTTCCTTTAGCATTTGTTGTAAAGCTGGTTTGGTGGTGCTGAACTCTCTCAGCTTTTGCTTGTCTGTAAACGTTTTAATTTCTCCATCAAATCTGAATGAGATCCTTGCTGGGTAGAGTAATCTTGGTTGCAGGTTTTTCTCCTTCATCACTTTAATTATGTCCTGCCACTCCCTTCTGGCTTGTAGAGTTTCTGCTGAGAGATCAGCTGTTATCCTGATGGGGATTCCCTTGTGTGTTATTTGTTGTTTTTGCCTTGCTGCTTTTAATATGATTTCTTTGTGTTTAATTTTTGACAGTTTGATTAATATGTGTCTTGGTGTATTTCTCCTTGGATTTATTCTGTATGGGACTCTCTGTGCCTCCTGGACTTGATTAACTATTTCCTTTCCCATATTAGGGAAGTTTTCAACTATAATCTCTTCAAATATTTTCTCAGTCCCTTTTTCTCTTCTTCTTCTGGAACCCCTATAATTCGAATGTTGGTGCGTTTAATGTTGTCCCAGAGGTCTCTGAGACTGTCCTCTGTTCTTTTCATTCTTTTTTCTTTATTTTGCTGTGCAGCAGTTATTTCCACTATTTTATCTTCCACCTCACTTATCCGTTCTTCTGCCTCAGTTATTCTGCTATTGATCCCATCTAGAGTATTTTTTATTTCATTTATTGTGTTTTTAATCGATGCTTGATTCATCTGTAGTTCTTCTAGGTCCTTGTTAACTGTTTCTTGTATTTTGTCTATTCTATTTCCAAGATTTTGGATCATCTTTACCATCATTATTCTGAATTCTTTTTCAGGTAGACTGCCTATTACCTCTTCATTTGTTAGGTCTGGTGGGTTTTTATCTTGCTCCTTCTCCTGCTGTGTGTTTTTCTGTCTTCTCATTTTGCTTATGTTACTGTGTTTGGGGTCTCCTTTTTGCAGGCTGCAGGTTCGTATTTCCCGTTGTTTTTGGTGTCTGTCCCCAGTGGCTAAGGTTGGTTTAGTGGGTTGTGTAGCCTTCTTGGTGGAGGGGACTACTGCCTGTGTTCTGGTGGATGAGGCTGGATCTTGTCTTTCTGGTCGGCAGGTCCACGTCTGGTGGTGTGTTTTGGGGTGTCTGCGGATTTTTTATGATTTTAGGCCACCTCTCTGCTAATGGGTGGCGTTGTGTTCCTGTCTTGCTAGTTGTTTGGCATAGGGTGTCCAGCACTGTAGCTTGCTGGTCGTTGAGTGAAGCTGGGTGCTGGTGTTGAGATGGAGATCTCTGGAAGATTTTCGCTGTTTGATGTTATGTGGAGCTGGGAGGTCTCTTGTGGACCAGTGTCCTGAAGTTGGCTCTCCCACCTCAGAGGCACAGCACTGACTCCTGGCTCCTCAATTTGGGATGATTTGTTGTCTATTCATGTATTCCACAGATGCAGGGTACATCAAGTTGATTGTGGAGCTTTAATCCGCTGCTTCTGAGGCTGCTGGGAGAGGTTTCCCTTTCTCTTCTTTGTTCTCACAGCTCCTGGGTCTCAGCTTTGGATTTGGCCCCGCCTCTGCGTGTAGGTCGCCGGAGGGCGTCTGTTCTTCGCTCAGACAGGACAGGGTTAAAGGAGCAGCCTCTTCGGGGGCTCTGGCTCACTCAAGCCGGGCGGGAGGGAGGGGCACGGAGTGCGGGGCGAGCCTGCAGTGGCAGTGGTCGGCGTGACGTTGCACCAGCCCGAGGCGCGCCATGCGTTCTCTCAGGGAAGCCGCCCCTGGATCCCGGGACCCCGGCAGTGGCAGGCTGCACAGGCTCCCGGAAGGGCGGTGTGGACAGTGACCTGCGCTCGCACACAGGCTTCTTGGCGGCAGCAGCAGCAGCCCCAGCGTCCCACGCCCGTCTCTGGGCTCCGCGCTTTCAGCCGCGACTCGCGCCCGTCTCTGGAGCTCCTTTACGCGGCGCTCTTAATCCCCTCTCCTCGCGCACCAGGAAACCAAGAGGGAAGAAAAAGTCTCCTGCCTCTTCGGCAGCTCCAGAGTTTTCCCGGACTCCCTCCCGGCTAGCTGTGGCACATTAGCCCCCTTCAGGCTGAGTTCTCGCCGCCAGCCCCAGTCCTCTCGCTGCGCTCTGACCGAAGCCCGAGCCTCAGCTCCAGCGCCGCCCGCCCCGGCGGGGGAGCAGACAAGCCTCTCGGGCTGGTGAGTGCCGCTCGGCACCGCTCCTCTGTGCGGGAATCTCTCCGCTTTGCCCTACCCAGGTATGTGGGGAGTTTCTTGCCTTTTGGGAGGTCTGGGGTCTTCTGCCAGCGTTCAGTAGGTGTTCTGTAGGAGTTGTTCCACGTGTAGCTGTATTTCTGGTGTATCTGTGGGGAGGAAGGTGATCTCCGCGTCTTACTCTTCCGCCATCTTACCTGGAAGTCTATTATTTTTTTTTGCGGTACGCGGGCCTCTCACTGCTGTGGCCTCTCCCGTCGCGGAGCACAGGCTCCGGACACGCAGGCCCAGCGGCCATGGCTCACAGGCCCAGCCGCTGCGCGACATGTGGGATCCTCCCGGACCAGGGCACGAACCCGTGTCCCCTGCATTGGCAGGTGGAATCTCAACCACTGCACCACCAGGGAAACCCAATTCTATTTTTAAATGGATGTAGTGTTCTCAGCCAGTCCTTGTATGATAGGTTTTCCATTTCAGATTTTATTTTGTTTTGCTTCATCACTTAGCTGAATGGACTTATTTATCAAATTTGCTTTTTTTTTTATCCTTCAAAAATGGCCCATAAATGCTGTATTCCCTGAGTTTCTGCATGCCTGAAACTGTCATTCTGCATTGTTTTGTCCTGTTTTACTGAAGGACAATTTGGTTATGTGCAAAATCTTGGCTCAGATTTTTATTTTCCCTCAGAACTTTGTAGCTATTGCACCATTATATTTTGGCATTTAATGTTGTTGTGGAAAAAGTCTAAGGCCAGACTAAATTTTTATTTTTCCTCAATAGATGCCTTGTTTTTTTGTGCCCTATTACCTGAAGAATACTTTCTTTGTATTTGAAGTTCAATAATTTAATAATGTATCATTTCCAATTGTTCTATACTCATATATTTTGGCATTTAATGTTGCTGTGGAAAAAGTCTAAGGCCAGACTAAATTTTTATTTTTCCTCAATAGATGCCTTGTTTTTTTGTGCCCTATTACCTGAAGAATACTTTCTTTGTATTTGAAGTTCAATAATTTAATCATGTATCATTGCCAATTGTTCTATACTCATTTACTTTCTGAAATATTCCCTATTGTATTTTAAATTTTACCTTTATTTCTTCTAATTATATTCCACTGTTCCATCTTTGTGTTTCTACTTCAAGGAGAAACATTATGTTAGTTCAATACTGTCTGATATCTCAAATTATCACCTTCATTTTTGTTGCTTAGCTCTCATTTTCAGTATGATTTTATCAAACCTTTCTTAATGTTCATAATTTTATTTTGAGCTACCTCTTTGTTGTTTCTTGATGTTTCTAAATTATTCATTGGCTCTATAGTGGATTGTATTTTTTTTTTTTACTTTATGTTCCTAACTCTGTAATAACCACTTTTACAATATTTTAATATTATCTCAACTTTGAGTTTTGTTTTTAGTGATACGTAATGTTTACTAAGTTTTCAAGAGTTGGGGAATATATTTTCTTTCCAGGGCTATATTCCAATCCAAGGAAGCTTCACTGTTACTTTTTAAAATTAGGTATCTATTTTTTCTTGTAATATGTGTGCAGACTTGTCATGTCCTTTTCTTTCTTTTCTTTTTTTAACCCTTCCCGTTGTTCTTTTAAAAAATTTAATATGTAATTTTATAAATGTCTGGACAGACATACATAAATAAATTTGATTACATGGCACAATTATAAATGCAGATTTGGGAATACTGAAATTGATCAACATTATGGATTGACAATGAGCCCATAATGTAGCACAATAGATCTATCTATCTATCTATCTATCTATCTATCTATCTATCTATCTATCTATCTATCATCTATGTTTCTTCTGTATGTAGCTCCAGGAAGGATCTAACTTTTTTTAATTAAATTTTTTTAATCTTTTGACCCCCTTAACCCATTTCTCCCACCTTACACTCCCGTCTCTGGCAACCACCAATATGTTCTATGAGCTTGGGTTTTTTGTTTGTTTGTTTGGTTAGGTTTATTTTTAGATTCCATATATAAGAGAAATCATATGGTATTTGTCTTTCTTCATCTGACTTATTTCACTTCACCACTTAACATAATGCCTTTCAGGTCCATCTATGTTGTCATAAATGACAAGATTTAATTCTTTTTCATGGCTGAATATTCTAACATATATATTATACACACACATACACACACATTCATTTATGCACAGTTAGGTTGTTTCTACATTTTAGTTATTGTAAATAATGCTGCAATGAACATGAGACTGCTTATAACTTTTTGAATGTTTTTGTTTTCTTTGAATAAGAGCCCAGAAGTGGAATAGGTGGATCATACAGTAGTTGTATTTTTAATTTTTTTTTGGAACCTCCATACTGTTTTCCATAGTGTTGGCACCAATTTACATTTCCACCAATAGTGCACGAAGATTCCCTTTTCTCCACATCCTTGTCAACACTTGTTATTTCTTATCTTTTTGACAACAGCCATCCTAACAGGTGTGAGGTGATATCTCATTGCAGTTTTTATTTGCATTCCCCTGTTGATTAATGGTGTTGAGCTCTTTTATGTTCCTGCTGGCCATATTTATGTTTTCCTTAGAAAAATGTCTATTCAGATCTTCTGCCTATTTTTTTAATTGGTTTGTTTGTTTTTTTGATATTGAGTTGCATGAGTTCTTTGTTTATTTGGGGTATTAATCCCTTATCTGATATATCATTTGCAAAGCTCCTCCATTCAGTAGGTTACCTTTTTATTTTGCTGATAGTTTACTTTGCTGTGTAGAAGCTTTTTAGTTTGATGTAGCCCCACTCATTTTTGTTTTTGTTGCTTTTACTTTTGGTGTTGGATTAAAAAAATCATTGCCAAGACCTATGTCAAGGGGCTTACCACCTATATTTTCTTCTAGGAATTTTATGGTTTCAGGTCTTAGTTTCAAGTCTTTAATTCATTTTGAGTTAATTTTTGCATAAGTGCCCAGTTTCATCCTTTTACATGTGACTGTCTAGATTTCCCAACATCATTTATTGAAGAGATTGTCTTTTCCCCATTGTATATTCTTGGCTCTTCTGTCTTAAATTAATTGACCATATATGTGACGGTTTATTGCTGGGCTATTTTGTTCTGTTTATCTCTGTGTTGTTTTTTATCCCAATACCATACTGTTGTAATTACTATAGTTTTGCAATAGAGTTTGAAATCAGGGAGCACAATTTCTCCAGGTTTGTTCTTCTTTCTCAAGACCTCTTTGTCTGTTAGGGGTCTTTTCTGGTTCCATATAAACTTTAGGATAGTTTGTTCTGCTTCTGTGAAAAATTCCATTAAAATGTTGACAGGGAATACATTAAACTTGTATATTGGTTTGTATAGTATGAGCACTTTAACAATATTAATTCTTCCAACCCATGAGCATGTATTTGTATTTCAGTATACAGGTCTTTTACCTTCTTGGTTAAATTTATTCCTAGGTACTTTATTCTTTTTGATGCAACTTTAAATGGGATTGTTTTCTGATAGTTTGTCTTTCTGATAGTTCATTATTTCTGTATAGAAATGCAAAAGCTCTTTGTATATTGATTTTTTGTCCTGCAACATTGCTGAATTTGTTTATAAAGTCTAACAGTTTTTTGATTGTGTCTTTATGGTTTCCTATATATAATATCATCATGTCATTTGCAAACAGTGATGGTTTTACTTTTTCCTTTCCAATCTGAATGCATTTATTTCTTTCTTGACTAATTATTCTGGATAGGATTTCCAATACTATGTTAAATAACCGTGGCAAGGCTGGGCATCCTCATCTTCTTCCTGATATAGAAGAAACGTTTTCAGCTTTTCACCACTGAGTATGGTGTTAGCTGTGGGTCTGTCATGTATGGCCTTATTATGTTGAGGTATGTTCACTCTATACCTGCTTTGTTGAGAGTTTTAATCATAAATGGATGTTGAATTTTGTCAAAAGCTTGTTCTCTATCTACTGAGATGACCATATGCTTTTTATCCTTTGTTTTGTTAATGTTACGTATCACACTGACTGATTTGCAGATGTTGAACCAGCCTTGTACCACTGGAATAAATCCCACTTGATTGTGGTGTATGATCCTTTTAATGTATTATTGATTTTTTTTTTGTTAATATTTTGTTGAGGATTTCTGAATCTATGTTCATCAGGAATATTAGCCTGTAATTTTATTTTCTTGTGGCATCCTTGTCTGGTTTTGGTACCAGAATATCAGAGTAATATCATGCCCTTTTATTTACTCTTAATAATGCTTAATGTTTGTAATTCCATTTATATTTTTCATTGCATAGGGTAAGTTAAATTTCCTTTATTTGCTTTTCTAGTATGATCTAGGGTGTTCATTTATTTTTCTTTACACTGTGGCTTGAGGACTTGAGACTTCTGTTTTATCCATCTTTCATCTCTGTGGCCTAAAGATAAATTGAAAGGTCAGAGAGAGGAGAACTGTTCTCCTGACACCAAATGTAGACTTTGTTGGAGTAGCTATGTTTGATCCTCTCTTCTGAGAAAGCATCCTTTTTTCCTAGTGATGTTTGGGCAGTCTGATTTCATGTAGGAAAGTCTCATGAATTCATATGGTTCCTCCATTTCAGTAAAATCCTGAATCCTAACTTTCTAGTAGGAAAAATCAGTCCCTGCAATTGGCATCCTTCATTCTCCTAAGCCCCAGCAGAGCTTTCAGTCTTACTTCTCACTCCACATACCATCTCCTGCTAGTAAGAAAAGAGGAAAGATAAATAAAATACCTCCTTCCACTTCTGTCCAAATCAGGGTGTGTGAGAGGCTTCTCGGAATTTATATTCACCCATAAATAATACTTCTGAGGTAGGCTGAGGATAAAGCCACACTATGACAAAATTTTCTGCCTCTTTCCTTGATTGTTCCTTCTTGAATTTGTCATCATGAGACTATACCACTTTCTTTGTTTGGTTGCTTTTGGTGAATGGTGTATGTGTCTATTTGAGTAGACTTTTACTTTGTCATTGTTATAAAGATACCTCTACTTTTTTGTCTCTTTGTCTTTTATGAGCCTATCTAACACTAGCTATTGATACCTTCTGTTTATAAGCAGTGTGAGGGAGAAGAGAAAATGAAAACATAGGCATGGCTAAGACATGCTCCTAAGAACACTCCTCTCCCAATTCAAGGTAAAAAAATAGCTCAGATGGTAAGATGTAAAGAAAAAATGAAGAGGGGGGAAATTTGGGGTAAATACACTGGAATTTTCTATATTGTTTTAATTATAAGGAATTGCTGACCTACCTATTAGAATTAAGAATGATTTGGGACTTCCTTGAGGGTCCAGTGGTTAACATTCTGCAATTCCACTGCAGGGGGCACGGATTCAATCCCTGGTCGGGGAACTAAGATCCTGCATGCTGCGTGTGGCACAGCCAGGAAAAAAGATTTGTTAGCAAGAAAAGAGGATTCAAGAATAAGAACCAAAGGATTATATGTTCTAGGATGAATGGCTGGGGTATAAAAACAAAATTTATGTAAAAGTCTTAATTTTGCATTCTTTTAAAGGGGACTGATATGTCGTAAAGACTCAAGACCTCACTAAAATAGGTAGATAGAATTTAAGAGAAAATATTGCCATATGAAAATATGTAGCAAATTTACTAGATGGACTGAACTTTGAGTGTATAAACAGAACATATCTTTATTTCTCTTACATTGTATTCAAATATATTTAAATATGCTTTGATAGAGATGTTCTATGCCCTTGGCATATGACACAGATTTATAGGCACTTTAATAAAAGGAAAGTTAAATTTTGATATTCAAAACTCTATTTTAATATTAAAAGTTTCTGACTTGTTTAAATCAAAACTTCAATTGCACATCCAGTTCAAAGATTCTCTTCTCCCCTTAGCTTAGCCTTGACACATTGCTTGGGGATCTTTCAGTGGAGAAGATGAATGTGTTCTCTTTTTTCACTCTTTCTCCACCTTCTTTTGTATTCTCCTGACTCTTCTAGGACTTGGTCAGGGGAAGGAGGAATTGTGACTATTGCTTAGGTCCTTACCATGGCAGTCCACTCCACATTCCTTACTGCTAAGATCCTCTAAATCCTGTAACCACTTTTTAAAGCATATTCTCATGAAGATTATCTAACATATTTTTCTTATCTGAAATCTTCTTTTTCAAAGGGATCTCACACGTCTTTTCCAGGCCAGACGTAGGGAGTGCAGGCTGCTATTGTTTTCTCTTCTGTGGGCCTTGCTACCATAAGGTGTACCAGTTGGCTCCCTATCTTCTAAAGTTTTAGACAGAAATAGGCACCAGTCTCTCTGTTTACATGCCTTTAATTCCATGTGACACATTTCATGTACTCCCCAAAACTCTTCTGGTGTGTTCCTCTTGATTATATGTGGACAACTACAGCTTGTAAACCATAGATCTGGGGAGTACAATGGCCCTCCTTCTTTCAAATACTCTTGATTCATCAACTTGTCTTGGAAAGGGAAGGCACACCTTCTCCTTACAAGGAAGAACAAATGTCATTGCACTCTCCATTATATTGACTTTATTAAGGACTCACCCACTAATAACCTTTCATCTTCCGGAAGGGTTAGTTTGGCCAAAATTTAGTGAGTCCTAAAAAGATATATTCAGCAGCCGCCTTTAAAGTGGGGAGAATTTATATTTACCACACGGTTTTGGTAAATAACTCATGAACTTTTTTTTTTTTTTTTTTGCGGTATGCGGGCCTCTCACTGTTGTGGCCTCTCCCATTGCCGAGCACAGGCTCCAGATGCGCAGGCTCAGAGGCCATGGCCCACGGGCCTAGCCGTTCCGCGGCATGTGGGATCTTCCCAGACCGGGTCACGAACCCATGTCCCCTGCATCGGCAGGCGGACTCTCAACCACTGTGCCACGAGGGAAGTCCTCATCAATGTTTTTGACTTTAAAATTCTGTACTTCAACAATAACAAGTGCATGTATAACTCATTTTACTATGCTCTATTGTGATTCTCAAATATTGCATTTTTTATAAATTGAAGGCTTGTGGCAACTGTGTTGTCAGATGATGGTTAGCATTTTTTAGCAATAAAATATTTTAAATTAAGATATGTATATAGTTTTTCAGACATAATATTATTGCACACTTAATACAATATAGCATAAACATAACTTTTATATACACTGGGAAACCAACCAATTTGTGTGACTTGCTTTTTTTTCAATGTTCACTTTGTTGTGGTGGTCTGGAGCAGAACCTGCAGTATCTATGATGTAGGCCTGCACAGTTGCCCTTAAGTATCAAGCAGGGGGTTGATTCCAGGACTCCTCCCATGAATACCAAAAATTCTCGATGCTCAAGTCTCTTATATAAAATGGTGTAGTTCAGTGGGCTCTCTATATCTGCAGGCCCTCCAATCTGCAGTTGGTTGAATCTGCAGCTGCAAAACTTACAGATATAGAGGGCTGACTTTAAAGTCATATCCAACATCTTCTAATACTTTATCTCTCATGGCACTTTCACAAAATTAAGAAATAACTTGTCCAGGTTTTTTTTTTTTTATTTTCAATTACTAAAAATTTTCCAAATAAGGAATGAAAAACATATGCCCTAATGTTGCTGAATAATTTTAACTTAAGTTTTAATTTTTAATATTTTTTAAAGAAATTAAACAAACATTTCCTCAATCAACCTACATAAAAGTCCTTTTGAGGTAGTCAAAATACATGTTATTTTTTTCCTTTTAAAGGTGATGGTGCAGTAACTCGACGTAATGTAACATGCTCAAGAGCTAGTAAGTGTTATGATCATGAATTCGGACTTCAGTCTTCCAATATTTTTCATTTCCTTTTAACAATCTTTCTCAATATAATGTAGAGAATGTTATTATTGATTTTAGTTTTTGAACATAACATGACATGTTTTATGATTGCATAATTAATGTGCTGTTCTACCTCAAGAGTTAAGCCTATACTTCTGTTCCTTAGGGCTCAGTTTCTTTCCGCAAGAGAAGGTAGGCAGTAGCCAAGATAATTAAAATGATTTTAAGCACCAAAAAAATAGTTTACGCTTGTAGGAGAATCATGGGTTTTTCTAATGAGATGATTGTTTCACCAGGAGAGAAGTATGACATGGATCAAAGCCTCCAATAGGTAAATGTTTATTAGAAAATATGAACAGATACCAAAATAATTTTACCACTATTTATATCTACTTAAGCATTATTGAGCTGTTCCTTAAACATGTGAGAGAACTCATACATCTGCCAAGTTTTGCTGTTGATAGTACTGATAGTAAACTTCCATTCCTTTTCCTTATATTTTCATGTGGAAGGACATCATTTAGTATACTATCCTGGGCTTCCTTTCCCTGGGAGGAGGAATGACTTATTTGATTGGTGACTTAGCAAAAGGACATGGGCATGTTTAGATGAGCTTTTGTTTCTTCCCTCTTTAGGGACACAGACATTTGAGTCTTTTGCCATGAGGCGAGGTCTTTGTCTTTACAATTGGTGGGAAACATAAAGGGAGCTGTAGATTTGAGGTAAATTCTATTAACTTGAGTATTAGGTTTTGCTCCATTGGTCTACAAACCTTGAAAAATAAGCATAAGTGGAATTTGTGATGCACAAATCTCACTTAAAGTTTAAGGCATTTGTTGTATCCAAGTATAATTATTTTTACCTTGACAGTTTGGTGCACCTTGTCGAGCAACTTAAAACTTGAGGTGACATGATATTTTGTCTCTCTTGCTCCTCTGTAGCTCATGGCAGCTTTGTCCATTGGGGTTGTCTATATATTGTATATATATGATATATGTAATATATCATATATATACACACACACACACACACACACATATATATATATATGTAAGCCTTAGCCAAACACCGGACAAAGTCTGAGCACATAGGTAGATGGCAGGGGGCATGTGACTCACAGCTGGGTGAGCTTCACAATCACAACAGTCATCAGGTACAAGATACAACAGTGTATCCTTGAGCTACACAGGTGCAGAATGGCCTGGAATTACAGGTAAAACTGAGACTCACTAAGGCATTATGGGTAGAATTTTTTCCCTTTTCTTCAGCTGAGTCTGTAAGCAGCTACTTTAAATGGAATATCAGTAAAATACTGACATGTGCCTGGTTGCCTGGGATGTTCCCTGTTTATGCTGCTGGCCTCCTGTTCCCAAACTATTAAACATATATTTGCTGGATGGTAAATTAGGCAGTCACTCTACCTGGTGAACTCGAATATGTGAGCTTTAAATTATTAATGAGAAGTCTAGGTAGGTAGTTATCAGTAGGCTCGCCCCAACTGTACTCCTTTTGATGTAATTGCAACTGTATTTAGAACTCAAATAAGGAACTATACAAGGAGAGGGTAATCACTTGGATTTATGTGGCTAATCCACAGGATCTCTACAATTAATATTCTATAATTGCAAGTTCACATACACAAAAATAGAGATGATAGTAAAAAAAACTATCTGGGACTCAGTTTCCACAATTCTTGTTTCATCTGTCCCACTCCACTTTTTCTCTTTTCTGGAGTATTTATTATAAAAGGAACTCCTAGGCGTCCAATCAGGTTAACTGTAAATGTATTAGTAAGTATATCTAGCACATAAGGATTTTTAAAATTTAACAAAACTACTATAAACACAAGCAGTATTAATTAATCATTAATCACAATTATGTATTTTAATAAATTGTTAATTATTTATTATTTAATTACACTATTATTAAGTATTAATAAAATTTTTCTGGTAACATCAAATATATAGTCTAGATCCAACTTCCCTCGATTTTCTTTAACAAAAGTCTGTATAGGTTTATTTGTTTTAGTAAGGGTCCAACAAAGGTATTACATTGAATTCAGTTGATATTATCTGAGATTTCTTCTCATATAGAGTGTTTCTCTCTCTCCATATTTTGCTCTATTTGTGTTCTCCATATGTCATCTCTGGTATAATTTTCCACATTCTATAAAATGTGCTATTATCTAACATGGTTCTATTTCTCCTGAATATCTCATAAAATATGGGGAGGTAAATCTAGACACAGGTTTAGGTTCAGGTACAAAACCTTTTAATATATATGGTTCTGAGTATTTTCTAATGTATACTCTTCGTGAAGTATAGATTTAACCATTTGTTCAAGTGCTGTCAGCCTGAAATTCATTCATTTTAAAGTTCCGATTATCTTGGACTTAATGCATTAGCAAACATTGATCATGACTGCCTTGATCCACTATATTTCATTTGAGTTGTTTAATTCATTCCCGTGGAATTTATTAGCTCTGATTCTTATGTAAAGGAGATTTTCCTCTCACAAGCTCTTTGATTAATCTAAAAAGTAGTCCTTAAAAGAAAGGCCAGACAAATGCTTGCTTCTTTCCTTATATTTACCTTAAGTGAGACCATGGGTAGCCTGCTTTACACTGGTTAAAAAGAAAGAGGAAGGTTACTTTGAGTGTGGGATTATTCAACTCAGCAGTGAGGGTAATGAGGAATTTAGGATGAATGTTTTTGGCTAACTCAGAATTCACTGATCTTGTATCATTCACTTTAGGAAAATTCACAGCACAAAATTTATAGTTATATAAGAAAAAAATACTTCAGAAAAGAAATAAAAGAACAAGGAACAATTGTAGTCAAATCCAATGAACAAAACTAGCTGTAAATACAATTAAGAAGGAAAAGCATAAGAAACAGATTGGCATGTTAAAAACCCATCAGTTTGCTGAAGGTAATCAGACAGCCCCCCAAAAATATGGAAGAGAAGGACTATTTTTCTTTGGACTACACATTTTTCCTAGAAAGGAGCCATGGCAAGAGCCATGGTAGCCCACGATTGAAAATGCCACAAGAGATTGCAAAAACTGAGTCCCTAAACAGACCACACTCAATGCAGCACTAGGCAGCAAAGAACTCAGAATTCAAAGCGTCAAAGCAAAAGCAAAATTAGAATTTTGAATATTCAAGAAAGGTTTCTAAAATAAGAGCCTGTGATGGGGTTTTCCCCTATTGAAAATATAAAATTTATAAAAAGGCACGTACATAATACACGCATACACACACACACACACACACACACACACACACAGCCTCAAATATCACTGAGAAAAGAGAAAGTGATCCATAGTGTCAAAACTGTCATCTGGATGGGCTGTTTCTCTGGGTGGATAACATGATAACTGGGTCTCCACTGGTACCCTTACTCTTTTCACTTGCTGGCTAGGAGAAAGCCAGAAGAAGCAAGAAGCATGGTTTCAGGGTAAACATGGTAGGAATCCAAGGCAGTGACAGCTAGAGCTGTCAGTCAACTATGCTTCTAACAAGAGCAGATTTGAGTAGTGGCTTTCCATGGACTCCAAAAAATGGAAACTTAGACTATTTATTTCTAATCTTTCCTGTTTTTCAAATATAAGCATTTAATGCTCTATTTTTTTTCTCTAAAGACTGTTTTAGCTGCATCTCACAAATTTCAACATGTTGTGCTTTCATTTTATTCCGATTCAAAATGTTTTTTCCTTTTTTGATATCTTCTGTGAGTCATAAGTTACTTAGAAGTGTATTGTCTGTCTTGGTAAGTACTTCATATTCATTTGAAATGAATGTATATTCTATAAATGTCATTTACGTTAAGTTGATCTGCAGTGGTGTTCAAATGTTACATATCTTATTGATTTTCTGACTTTTGTTCTATCAATTACTGAGGGGAAATTTGCATGTAATTTTGAGTGAATGTGAGAGAAGGTGGGGTTTAGGGTATGTTTTAGTCTGTTTGGACTGCTATATCATTTATCACTGACTGGCTGTCTTAAGCTAGGAAAGTGTTAGATTTGGTGGGGAAAACTTATGAAATCTTTCCTATGTAGTGTTAAAGAAAAATTATTCATGACACTTGTTAAAGACAGTAAGGAAGACTTTAATGAAGAGGCACTACTGCAATGGGGGTTCTGCAGTAGGGGGTAAAAATTAGGCTCAACTCTGAATACAGCAAAAATAAGAGATTTATATCCAAGAAGCAGGGTGGGAAGAGAAACATCAAAGCTAGACAGATTCTTGGTAGACCAACTCAATAGGATTTTTGCTGAAGGCAGGCCAAAGTGATATGATATGGAGAGTGGGGGATGAGGAATTTGATCAAATATCCAGGAGGAGGGACTTTCACTGAACTGAATCAGCAGGATTTTTTCTAAAACTAGAGTAAGATGGCTAAAGACAGAGTCCAACAGAATTCAAGGGCCTAGTTAAAAAGAGGACTCAGAGGAGCCTGGCTCAAGTTTGGTCAATGACAGTAACAGGTGACAATGACAGTAACAGGTCTTCATCAGTAACAGGATTTTTCTTAAGGCTAAGGCTAACGTTAAACATTCTTGATTATATAATTATGCGGCTATAAATGATAAGGACACATACATTAATAAAATATAGATCTAAAAAATTAAATAAACATATAAATAACTGGAAGTTACACTGTGATTGCTCTTGTATATGAGAATCATAAAACTATCAATTACTATTATTCTATAATCTACTTTTAGAAAATTACAAAGATCTATAGCCCTTCAAGAGCAGTAGGGCTTCTATATACACGTATATAGAGATGGAAAGAAAGTGAAAGCAAGAGAGTGAGAGCAAGAGAGGGAGATTGGGAATCAGCATGTTCTATCACTTATTCAGAAACAGCCTCATGGAAGCCAACATTCTTCATGATACTGATTCCCTAAAAGAGTTATTTTAAAATCTTATTTCCATTCCATTATACACAAGATATAATGCTCCAAGTGTAACACGTTCCCATATGCAACACTCAGAATGGTGAATGCAACACTATTTCTCTATCCTCAATCATTGTCAATGAAACTTATATGAAAATATTATAGAAAAAACTTGAATACTAATTCTAATTGTATATATACATATATGCAGTTTTTGCTTCACTAGTGCTATATTCTAAAATTTAGCATACAGTTTTGTAAGATAGTTTTAAGTTTTTCTTTGAATATCCTTCCAAAAGTGAATAATTATTTACTACTGTCATACCTCACTGTATGAGAAATAGGTTGGTGGGAAGGTTCTTTCTTTCCTTCTTTCTTTTATTACATGCATTGTTAAAGACAATATTCAAAGCTTAACATTTAATAATTACTGTATTGAATGGCAACATAATGTAGTGATTAAGAAAAGAGTTTTTTGATTAGAAAAATGTGACTTTGAGCTTGCTGTGCTGCCACCAGCAGCAAGAACAGAAGCAGCCAGAGGAGAGCAAAAGACTGTCAGGATGTGAATCCACCCTACCAGCTACCAGGTGTACGATTTTGAGAAGTTTAGTTAAAATGTCTGAGCCTCTCCTCATTTTAAAGGGATATCATAGGACTTTCTCCAAAGTGTTTTCTTCGAAGGCTAAAGATATAATCCATGTAAATTTCCTAGCACAGTTTATGGAAGTTATTAAATGACCTTTAAATATTTTTCTGGCATTCAAGGTAACTGAAATAGTAGCAGTAGTAGTTGTCACTGCAGTTTAAATTTTAGTCATACTAGTGGTAGCGGTAATAAATTTCTGCACATCTCATGGTTGTGTCTAATCATCTTGGTTGACAGTCAATCAATTTTTTAGAATATAGTTCTGTGGGAGAAATGTTGCTGAAAAAAAGATTCCTGAGAAACTGAAACTCTTTCACTGGTTTTGTATTAATCTCTTTAAGCCTGATATCTACAATTCTTTTTTCCATCATCATCATCACCATTATCATCATCATCATCATTATCATCATCATCATATAAACACTGCTGCACTTTGAACACAAAAGTCTAAGAGCAGCCAGGGTGAAGGAACTGATAGAGATTAAAAGGCTGACTGTGAGATGTGGGGTTATGTGGGGAACAAACACACACTAGGCCTTGTTGTTCTCACACTATACTGCACAATAACATTAAAATACATGAGGATATGTGTTCTATATGCTCTTTGATGCTAGTAGAACAGATTGCCTTTCAGAGGCAACCTTCATTCGTTGGCTCTACCTGAGTAATTCTAGAAAGGAGCATGAACGATAAAAGTGCAGTCAGGCTCCTAGAAAATTATAGCCCAGTAGTGATGCTAGGATATGGAGGATTTATAGTAAGTCTCAATGAAGTGGGAATATCTACCAAAAAACACATGTTAGAGATTTTAAAAGTCATTCTGCCGCTTTATTTTTTATTTTTTTGGTGAAATAAGAACTCCTCCAATAAAAATTGCCTAGGGCAATTACTTTTATCCACCCAAGAAATTAATTAAAATACATATTTTAAAGTTCTCTCCATATTTGGTAAGTAACATAGACTCCTTAAACCTTGATATTCCTTTCCATAAAACAGAGATGATAATAATTACGCATAGGCTAATTTTAGGATTCAAATGAATAGTGTGTGAAAAACACCTGGCACTGAGAAGAACCTCCATGAACCTAAGTACTCACTCTTCTTTTTCTACATGGTAACAGAGCCAAGGACTCTTTTGCTGTTATAAATCAGAAAAAGCAATTATATAATTTTGTCTCCAAGGTATTACCACTCATATTTCTGATCCTTACCCCTCTCTCATCAATGAAAACAGCCTTGCGAATAGTTTGTAAACATGGCATTACCAGCTCAGCTCATCTTCGCACAATTACTTTAGGTGCTTAAACTGTATTGTTAATAACTCCAGAAGAACAGTCTTAATTTCAGTAAGGATCAGTTGGATTAAAATAGAAAAAGAAAAACAAAAGATTCAGTTTTATTGACAAGACTACACAATTAACCACTTAAAACCATCTCATTATAACATGCTATTTGTTAAAAGGAGGTACTCTGACAATTGAGAAAAAGGAGCTAGACAGTCCAGTATTGCTGAAGGTGAAAGTGATCTCAAATTGAGTGAATAACACCATCAACATATGTCCAATATGGCACTCTCTCTTCCCAGTGTGGAAACATCCAAACAGAAAATTTGAGCTTTATGTGAAGTAAGAACAATAGAGACAAACTAGTAGCAGTTAAAAGCTAAGAGAAAGAAGTTTTTTTTTTTAGTTCTTTGCGGGCTTCTCTAACTTGTCAAGAAGGATTTGGGACTGGGAAGGGTATAACACATAGTGGTTGAAAAAGGATTTTAATTTAAATATTAGTTAGGGGTTTTTAAGAGATCTCTGATGAACTAAGTGGATTTAGTTTTCCTAGCCTGATTAAGTTTTATCCTGGAATACTGAAAAAAATTTGCAGATGAGAACACTCAATTTCAATAATCTTTGATGAACTAGGAAGGGTTGTTATAATCTGGAGATCAGATTTTTAAATAAAAATTTTTAAATTACAATAAAAATTATAACAATTGAGCTATGGAGTTGTATAATTAATGCAAATATTATAGAAAAACTGTATCAGACTTGTAGAAATAAAAATATCAAGCATTTATAACGGGTAGGAATCCACTAAGAGCAAGTGAAGCCAGCAAGATTAATATGTGTGTGTTTGTGTGTGTATATCTAAAAAATATATATATATTAATAATATTATTCTGGTTTTTCAAGACTGCTATGGACGTATCATAATACTGACTTGAATAAAGTTTTCACAGAACCTCTGATAGTATCCACTGGGTCAAAATGGAGATGGGTAGATAAGGCAAATGAATTCAAAGCACTTAGAAAATATATGCTAGGAAGTGTTGATTAATAGATGACTATCTCCCAATTATATATCACATGTCTGTGCACTTAACTTATTTTTGTATCAGTGATATGGAAGAGAGTATATGTAATAGAAGAGGGTTTCCCCACTTTCCTTCAGGACTCTGCATTTTGCCTCACTGTCCCTACACTCCCTGTGCTGCAAGTGAGCACCTTTTCTTTCCATCATCCTCCTTGTGTTTCCTGATGCTATTTCCACCAGGTTAAATTATCTACTCAAAATCTTTCTTATTATGCAAGCCCATAATGATGCAGCTGTCCCATTCTTATCATCCAGCATTTAATTATGCAATTCTTGGTTATTTCAGGTTAATAATAACTAAGTCTTGTTTTGGAGCTTTACTTGTCATATATATCCTACTTTCCCTAGCTAGATATTAAGAAAGACATACCATCCTTTTCTTACCTCCATAAATCCACTGTATACAGCAAAGTACTAGGCACAGATTTGCAAAGCAGCTACATGGTAAGTAAACTTATATTGAATAAATTAACAGACTTGCTAATTGATCAGTTCCCTCAACATCGAATCCATGCCATGGCCCAGCGTCACGTAAATCTGAAAGTATGTAAAATAGCATTAGCCTGTTAAGCAGACTCCAGGGATGTGAGTCAAATTATACGCAGGGAGACTTCCCTTATCCACAAAGATTTTTTCATATCAATGACATGTTAATAATGTTTTATTCATATTCTGTCAACAGTGTGTGAATTTCTTTCTATTTTCTGTCTCTAGTGACTTCACCAAAGATGCCGTCATAGCTAGAACAAAGGTCTGGGTTTCCCCATGATGCTCCATCATTGCTTAATATATCATGAAGCAGAGTCACAGCTAGCAGCTGCAAGAATTTCCTATTCCAGAATATAAATCTTTGTAAAGCGTGTTCTAAAAAATGAAGGAAAAAAAAACACCTCTGGACTTTCATATATTCTTCCCTAAGGCTTATATTGAACAATAAGCCCAATATGGT
This sequence comes from Mesoplodon densirostris, assembly GCF_025265405.1. Taxonomy (NCBI): domain Eukaryota; kingdom Metazoa; phylum Chordata; class Mammalia; order Artiodactyla; family Ziphiidae; genus Mesoplodon; species Mesoplodon densirostris. The sequence continues at coordinate 42,983,079 of NC_082674.1, forward strand.
ACTGTACATCATACTGCTAAGCTGCCAGAAGAATTCAAACCTCCCTAAGCACAAGAGCCAAGGGAGCTATTAGCATGCTTTTAAGCTCAGAACTTAACATTCCGGATGAGACTAGTGTCACAGGTTCCTTTGGAATGTGATTTTCCTTGACTCTTTTCCATTTGGATGTGTGAAAGTTATGAGGGAGGCTGAAGCAGTAGGAGAGGGAGGGAGAGCATGTCTAGAGTGATGATACATTTAAAAATACCATCCCGAGAAACCCTGAGCTCTCTAGTTATGGATTCTAAATATAGTTATGCCAACAGGAGAGAAGTGAGCCAGTTGGTCTTTCAGAAAGCCGCTCCAGCATCAGATAAAGATGACTCACTCAGGGGGGCGTCAGGCTGTGATGTGCCATTTCAGCATTTTCTTACCAAAGCCTTCAAACATGGTTCCTTCCCAGAAACCACACTTTCCTCAGAGAATAGAGGAATAATAACACATCAATACTGAATTGCTAGCATTAGATCATTGTTAATCCCCTCAAAAAACCTTTTTTTGCGGGAGAGGGGTTTACAAAAAGGCTTTCTAAGTAACGACCATTATTAGCAAAGGAAGTACACCAAAAAATTGCTGTGGGTATTATTTCCTCTTGTACATAAGTTGGCTTTAATTTTTTTCCATTAGATTTATTTTTGTAAGGGAATGTAAAACTAGTGCTGCATTAAAATATTTTTCACACTCCAAACAATAAGTTGAGCAGGATCATATGAAGGAAAAGCCCATATTTATTACAGTATTTTTGCTTATTCCTTTTTCACTAGAATGCCCACATGCAAACACACAATTTCCTAAAAGCTTTTAAACTATCAAATCTATTTGAGCCTAGTGTTAAAAGTGTGAAGCCATATATTATAGTTCTTGCCTACTGCATATTTATTGTGTTGACTAGATTTACTGCATTTTAATGGCTACGTGTTCATAAATTGATTTTTAACCTGGTCTATTTAAAAACCTCTTGTGATGAGCTAACTATAACAAACTTGCCATCTGTGTCTCTTAGGAAGCAAAAGTTTTAAATTTAGTCAACTCTACTGTTGGCATTCTATTTTTCAGTTCAACCTCTTCTGTAAATTCTTTTCTCCAGATCCTTAATTCTGGAGGCGTGTGGGTGGAGAGCAGACTAGACTGAGTTGTTCACAAGAGTTGTATCAAAAATCCAGAAATAGCAAAATTAAAACCACCAAATCAATAAATAGTATTGAGTAAGAATTTATTGTGCATCTAGAAACAGTTTGCAAACTGGAAGCTTCCAAATTCAAAGAATGATATGAAGCTCAGGGGCATGAAGTTTCAGGATGACTTATGAAGTGAAAATGAGGAAGTTGTTAACCTTTACAATGACTGGTTATTATAATGGGGATTCCCAAATGGAAGGGAATTGCTTAAAAGTGATTATACCATGTTTAGGAAGACGACTTAAGTTTTTTTTTGTTTGTTTTTGTTTTTTTTTTAAATAATTCTCAGAGGCAAGGCATAACCTTAAGTTAAATTTCACTTATGTTCATGAAATAAGCTAGATTTAGTTCTGTTTACATGGCTTAAATGGTTTTGTTTGCTCAGGGAATTCTCAAGTCCGGTCTCTATTTTGTACTTAATTTGAACAATTTCCTACTTTCGGTCATTCTCTCAGCAGGCTGAGAGTGTGCCAACAACTATAACATTACTTTTGTTTACTAGTGTTGATGTTGCAACCAGCAATGTTTTAAATTAAGTTATAAAAATTATAGTTATCTTCAACAGTTCATTCACTCTCCTGTAATTAATCTTTGTTCCATTTCATAGAGTTTTAGAAATTCTTATCCAGTTGAGTATTATGATCTTAAAGTTATCAGAAACTTTATCTTTTCCATGAATCTCTTTGAGGTTGAAGCATTCTGCCTGTAGTTGATTGTAAATACTTTCCAAGAAGGATCAAGAGTAAAATGATAACTTGTGAGTGACGAAAGACTCAAAAACAGCCACGGTTAAAGATCTAGTGAGAATCCATCAAAAAATAATGCAATTAAAAAGCAACTGCTTTTTTGTGATATATATTATAAAATAATAACTGGAATTATGATTGATAATATTATACCAGGACATAGCTAGATTTTTAGGAATTACATGTAATTTCCAGAATATATATTAATAATATATACACATGTAAATCTAAAAAGTTTAAACATTACTTTTTATTTGACAATGCTTCCCATACAATTTAACATCAAGCCTAAATAAATTAAGATTTCTCTTTTATAAGCAGAGAGAGCAAATCTTTTGAGATCTTCCAAGGACCCTCTGGAAAATCCCAAAGTTAGTTTGAAGTCAAAAAGCCTACATTCAGAATCTGATTTGGGGAAGTTTGTTAAAAACGTCAAAATATTTAAAACACTTGGTCAAATAGGAGTATGTCACTGTGAAATAATACATTATCCATTCAACCAAAGTGACAATTAAAAGGTTTAAAAGGCAAAGATAGAAAACTATATAGTTGCAAAGAAACTTAGCTCTTTTAATATTGAAAAGACTCATGCTCAACATTGCTAATTATTAGAGAAATTCAAATCAAAACTATGATGAGGTATCACCTCACATCAGTCAGAATGGCCATCATCAAAATTCTACAAATAATAAACACTGAAGAGGGTGTGGAGAAAAGGGAACCCTCCTACACTGTTGGTGGGAATGTGTGTAGAACAGTATGGAAGTTCCCTAAAAAACTAAAAATAGAGTTACCATATGATCCAGCAATCCCACTCCTGGGCATGTATCTAGAAAAGACAAAAACTAATTCAAAAAGATACATGTAACCCAATATTCACAGCAGCACTATTTACAATAGCCAAGACAGGGAAGCCATGTAAACGTCCATTGACAGAAGAAAGGATAAAGAAGATGTGGTATATATATGCAATAGAATATTACTCAGCCATAAAAAAGAATGAAATAATGCCATTTGTAGCAACATGGGTGGACCTAGAGATTATCATACTAAGTGCAGTAAGTCAGACAAAGACAAATATATATCACTTATATGTGGAATCTAAAAAAAATGATATGAATGAACTTATTTACAAGACAGAAATAGACTCACAGACATAGAAAACAAACTTATATTTTAAAACAAAACTTATATTATATAAAGCATAGATATTCTAATAACAATGCCAAATACTTCATTGAAAATATACTAACAATGCAAATGCTTAATTTATCTTAAATATACCTGTATCTGAAATTGTAAATGTATACAGATTAAAAAGTTGCTATATAAAATATAATTATCACTATAAAATATTTGGATATCAAAAGTTTTTCAATATTCTTATTTTAATAATGGCAAAATGCATAGGGTGTTCAAAGTGAAAAAAAGTTCTTCCCCTTCCTTCCTTTTCTTCCTTCCCTCCCTTCCTTCCTCCCTCCCTCCCTCTTTCGTCCTTCCTTCCTTTCTCTTTCTTTCTCTCCTTTTTCTTTCTTTGTCAGGGTGCTGCTGAAGAGTAGTACAGAATCAGACTGGCTTCAAAACCAGGGTTCTAATCTCTAATCTGTAATTTGGGACTCATTTATTAGTTCGCTATTTCTCATCCTGAAAATAAAGATAATTAAAATATTAATCTAACTGGGTTGTTGTCATGATGAAATGAGTTGTTAAATGAAAATCTCCTAGATTGAAGCATGTCACCAAATAGGTATTCAACAGATATTAGCCATTGTGATTTTAAGCATGATTTTTAAAACAAGAAGCATAATTAACTTTCAAAAAAAGAAATTTATCTTTGAAAATCCCCAATCCACACAACGTTTGTTTTCAATACACTGTCCCTTTCTACTCCCACCACATCCTTCAGTTGGGTGTTTGGTTTCCCACCTTCCTTCCCAGCAGGGAAAGGGTAGGCCTGGGTGCCAAATCAGGCCAACTTTCTCCAGGTTATGGGCCAGGGGCATAGGCCTGGCTGCAGGCAAGCAGATCAAGGAAGGTTAGGTAAGATACTTGGAGCCCTCAGTGACCTTACCTGTTCAATCTTGTAGCTACCTATTCTTATAATTCTTATTACCAAATGCTTCAACATTCTCATCTGGATCATCTCATTTCTTTTTCCTAACCAAAGGCTCACATATATTAATCAAGGAAACAGAATAAAAGCCATTGATTAAAGCCAAAATTATATATGATATTTAATTTTAAGATTCTTAACACTGATGATGCCACCTGCCAAAATATTTGTCTCACTTCACTCAAAAAAAATAGCAATGTAGCTCTGTCTTAAAAAGACCAAATTTGACCAAAGGGCCAAATATGAGTAAAACTGAGAAAAATGAATTGCTTATGAAGCCTTAGTTCCTTTAGAGAGCCTTACCTGTCAAAGGCATCCTCCTACTCACTGATAACTGCAAATGTCATGGACTGTCCAAATTTTCAAACTTTGCTTCACAAGTCTTGAAGACTATTTAACGATTTCAATAGGAATAAATTAAACAACAATATCATGAATTTTTATGACAGAGCAACAAACGATCATGCACAACATGACTTTCAAGTCATCACTAATAGAGTCTGTGTTTGCATTTTCACTAGTTCTTCCTCATATTTATTATTTTTTGTATTTATTTGAAAAGTACACATTAGAGTGATTTGGAAACTTATTTAGTTAAGAATTCAAGTTATTACTTTTAATTGCTCTTTTAATAATTAATATTTATTTAGAGGAGTGCAGATAAGCGCTACTCAAAATCTGAAAATGACCATTGTTGAAATAAAGTATTTAAAATAAGGACCAAAATAAAACCATGATTTTCAGACAAAATCTAAGAGCAGTGAATGATTATTTTTAGCCAGAATTACAGATATAATTTACATATGCTGAAATTTACCCTTTTTGGTGTATAGTTCTATGCATTTTGGCAAACACTTATTTGTGTTGTAGCTCATCAATATTTCATTTATTTCTTTTCCTGAGTAGTATTCCATATTACGGATGTACTGCAATTTCACTTTTCAACAGACATTTAAGTTATTTCCCAAGCAATTATGAATAAAGCTGTTATAAATATTTGCAAACATATTTTTGTAAAAATATTTTATTAAAAAAATAAATATGTAGATGTGCAATGGCTAGATCATATGGAGGATACATATTTAAATTTTAAGAAACGGCTTTCGAAAATGGCTGCTCCATTTTACATTCCCTCTAGCAGTGTGGTTGTTATCTGCCTTGTCCTAATAACTAACAGTGTTGAGCACCTTTTTGTGTGCTTATTTGCCATTAGTATATCTTTGCTGGTAATACATCTATTCAAATCTTTTGCCCATTCTTTTTATTAGGTTTTTGCTTCCTATTACTGAGTTTGAGAGTTCTGTATATACCCTAGATATTATTCCCTTACCAAACATATACAATGGAAATAGTTTCTTTCACTCTGCAGCTTGCCTTTTATTTTCTTAACTCTAAGAACTTGAGTCTTTAATTTTGTAGAAGAAAATTTTATCCATTAATTCCATTATGGATCATATTTATGGCACACTTCAAAAACATCTTTCAAATTTTAATATCACAGAGGTAATTTTCCTATATTTTCTTCTAGATGTTAAGTAATTTTAAGTTTTAAATTTAGGTCTATGTTCCATTTTGAGTCAATTTTGATCAATAGCGTGAGGTATTTTTATTTTATTTTTATTTTATTTTTATTTTTTTTTGTTTTTTTTTTCAGGGTCTTCACTGCTTTTGTTAAAAAATAGTAAAATCTTGCACACAAAAAATCATGTTTTTTGTGTTTTTTTATTATTATTTTTTTATTATTAGTTTCTGCTTTATAACAAAGTGAATCAGTCATACATATACATCCGTTCCCACATCCCTTCCCTCATGCATCTCCCTCCCTCACACCCTCCCCATCCCACCCCTCCAGGCGGTCACAAAGCACCGAGCTGATCGCCCCGTGCTCTGTGGCTGCTTCCCACTATCTATCTACCTCACGTTTGGTAGTGTATACATGTCCATGCCTCTCTTTCGCTTTGTCACAGCTTACCCTTCCCCCTCCCCATATCCTCAAGTCCATTCTCAAGTAGGTCTGTGTCTTTATTCCCGTTTTACCCCTAGGTTCTTCATGACATTTTTTTTTAAATTCCATACATATGTGTTAGCATACAGTATTTGTCTTTCTCTTTCTGACTTACTTCACTCTGTATGACAGACTCTAGGTCTATCCACCTCATTACAAATAGCTCAGTTTCGTTTCTTTTTATGACTGAGTAATATTCCATTGTATATATGTGCCACATCATCTTTATCCATTCATCTGATGATGGACATTTAGGTTGTTTCCAGCTCCGGGCTATTGTGAATAGAGCTGCAATGAACATTTTGGTACATGTCTCTTTTTGGATTATGGTTTACTCAGGGTATATGCCTAGTAGTGGGATTGCTGGGTCATATGGTAGTTCTATTTTTAGTTTTTTAAGGAACCTCCATACTGTTCTCCATAGTGGCTGTACCAATTCACATTCCCACCAGCAGTGCAAGAGTGTTCCCTTTTCTCCACAACCTCTCCAGCATTTATTGTTTCTAGATTTCTTGATGCTAGCCATTCTGACTGGTGTGAGATGATATCTCATTGTAGTTTTGATTTGCATTTCTCTAATGATTAATGATGTTGAGCATTCTTTCATGTGTTTGTTGGCAGTCTGTATATCTTCTTTGGAGAAATGCCTATTTAAGTCTTCGGCCCATTTTTGGATTGGGTTGTTTGTTTTTTTGCTATTGAGCTGCATGAGCTGTTTATAAATTTTGGAGATTAATCCTTTGTCAGTTGCTTCATTTGCAAATATTTTCTCCATTAGCCAGACTCATCAAGAAAAGAAGGGAGAAGACTCAAATCAATAGAATTAGAAGTGAAAAAGGAGAAGTAACAACTGACACTGCAGAAATACAAAAGATCATGAGAGATTACTACAAGCAACTCTATGCCAATAAAATGGACAATCTGGAAGAAATGGTCAAATTCTTAGAAATGCACAACCTGCCAAGACTGAATCAGGAAGAAATAGAAAATATGAATAGACCAATCACAAGCACTGAAATTGAAACTGTGATTAAAAATCTTCCAACAAACAAAAGCCCAGGACCAGATGGCTTCACAGGCGAATTCTATCAAACATTTAGAGAAGAGCTAACACCCATCCTTCTCAAACTCTTCCAAACAATTTCAGAGGAAGGAACACTCCCAAACTCATTCTACGAGGCCACCATCACCTTGATACCAAAACCAGGCAAGGATGTCACAAAGAAAGAAAACTACAGGCCAATATCACTGATGAACATAGATGCAAAAATCCTCAACAAAATACTAGCAAACAGAATCCAACAGCACGTTAAAAGGATCATACACCATGATCAAGTGGGGTTTATTCCAGGAATGCAAGGATTCTTCAATATACACAAATCAATCAATGTGATACACCATATTAACAAGTTGAAGGAAAAAAACCATATGATCATCTCAATAGATGCAGAGAAAGCTTTCGACAAAATTCAACAACCATTTATGATAAAAACCCTGCAGAAAGTAGGCATAGGGGGAACTTTCCTCAACATAATAAAGGCCATATATGACAAACTCACAGCCAACATTGTCCTCAATGGTGAAAAACTGAAACCATTTCCACTAAGATCAGGAACAAGACAAGGCTGCCCACTCTCACCACTCTTATTCAACCTAGTTTTGGAAGTTCTAGCCACAGCAATCAGAGAAGAAAAGGAAATAAAAGGAATCCAAATTGGAAAAGAAGAAGTAAAGCTGTCACTGTTTGCAGATGACATGATACTATACATAGAGAATCCTAAAGATGCTACCAGAAAACTACTAGAGCTAATCAATGAATTTGGTAAAGTAGCAGGATACAAAATTAATGCACAGAAATCTCTGGCATTCCTGTACACTAATGATGAAAAATCTGAAAATGAAATCAAGAAAACACTCCCATTTACCATTGCAACAAAAAGAATAAAATATCTAGGAATAAACCTACCTAAGGAGACAAAAAACCTGTATGCAGAAAATTATAAGACACTGATGAAAGAAATTAGAGATGATACAAATAGATGGAGAGATATACCATGCTCCTGGATTGGAAGAATCAATATTGTTAAAATGACTCTACTACCCAAAGCAATCTACAGATTCAATGCAATCCCTATCAAACTACCACTGGCATTTTTCACAGAACTAGAACAAAAAATTTCAAAATTTGTTTGGAAAAACAGAAGACCCCGAATAGCCAAAGCAATCTTGAGAACGAAAAATGGAGCTGGAGGAATCAGGCTCCCTGACTTCAGACTATACTACAAAGCTACAGTAATCAAGACAGTGTGGTACTGGCATAAAAACAGAAAGATAGATCAATGGAACAGGATAGAAAGCCCAGAGATAAACCCACGCACATAGGGTCAACTTATCTTTGATAAAGGAGGCAGAAATGTACAGTGGAGAAAGGACAGCCTCTTCAATAAGTGGTGCTGGGAAAACTGGACAGGGACATGTAAAAGTATGAGATTAGATCATTCCCTAACACCATACACAAAAATAAGCTCAAAATGGATTAAAGACCTAAATGTAAGGCCAGAAACTATCAAACTCTTAGAGGAAAACATAGGCAGAACACTCTATGACATAAATCACAGCAAGATCCTTTTGGACCCACCTCCTAGAGAAAAGGTATTTTTTATTTTTATAGATACTCAATTGATATGACTTTATTTCTTGAAAACAGAATCTAATCTCCACTGAATTGCTTTTCTATCTGTGTTTTAAATCAGTTGTCCATATATATATATATATATATATATATATATATATATATATATATGTGGATATATTTCAGGAATCCCTTTTCTGTTCCAATGATCTAAATACTTGTTTATGTTTATGCCAATACCACACTACTTTATGACTTCTTTTTCTCTACTAGTGGTATTTACTGCTACAGATAGAACCATAGGTAATGATTTAGCACCTTTCCACATATTTTGGCATGTTGCATTTTCATATTAATGTAGTTCAAGGTACTTTATAGTTCCAATTTTGAATTTGTCTTTGATCCATGGGATATTTAAAAGTTTGTTATTTAGCTTCCAAATATTTGGAGAATTTCCAGATATCTTTTTTCTCTTACTGATTTCTAATTATTTTACATCACTTGAATCCTGTTAATTTATGTAGACTTCTTTTATATCAAGAAGAAGTTCCATATTAATAAATGTTCTGAATGCACTTAAAAGAATGTGAAAGTGATCTGTGTTATACTGTTTTGGGGTGGACTGTTCTATAAATATCAGTTAGGCATGTTATTTGGTAGTGTTGATTAAATCTTCTGCATCTCTACTGGTTTTTTGTCTAGATGGTCTATCAATTATTTAGAGAAAATTTTGAAATCTCTAAAATTTATGATATGTTTATTTCTCCATTCAGTTCTAACATTTTTTGCTTCATATATATTAAAGCACTGTTATTAGGTACATAAACATTTAGAATCTTTATGCCCTCTTGATGAATGGGCCCCTTTATGATCATGAAAGGACATGCTTTATCCCTGGTAATATTCTTTGCCCTAAAGTCAAATTTCTGAAGTTAACATAACCATTCAAACTTACTTTGGAATAGTGTTAGCATGGTATATATTTTTACATCTTTCTACTATTTATAATTAAACTTTCAATTTTGAGGTAATTATGGATTTACCCAAGGTTGTAAAAAATAATACAGAGAGATCTCATATACCCTTTACCCAGTTACTCCTAATGGCAATTGTGTAAAAATTTGGTGTAATGTCACCACCATGATAAGACATTGATATAGTCAAGATACAGAATATTTCCATCAAAACAAAGATCCCTCATGTTGTCCTTGTAGCCACTCCCATTTTCTTCTTATCCCACATTCTTCTAAACCCTGGGTTCTCCATTGCTATAAATTTGCCATTTCATGAATCTATGTAAATGGAATTATACTGTAGTAACCCTTGAAATTGCCCTTTATAACTAGATATATTCTCTGGAAATTTATCAAGGTTGTTGTATGTGTCAATAATTTGCTCTTTACTGCTAAATAGTATTTCATGGTTTGAGTGTACTATAGTTTGTTTACCACTCACAAGTTTAAGGATACATTTGTTATTTTTAGCTTTTGTCTATTACAAATAAAGTAACTCTAAACATTCCTGTTCAGATTTTCATTTCTCTGGGATAAATCCTCAGGGGTGCAGTTGCTGAGTTGAATATTAATTGGATATTTAGTATTTTAAGAAACTACCAAACTGCTTTAGAGACTGGCTGTATAATTTCACAATTCCACCAGCATTGTATAAGTGATCCAGTTTCTAAACATTCTTGCTAGCTTTGGTGTCATCACTATTTTTTATTTTAGCCATTCTGATAGGTGTGTACTGTTATTCCATTTGGGTTTTAATTTCCATTTCCTTAATAGCCAATGAAGTTGAACATATTTTCATGAGCTTATTTGATACCTGTTATCTCCTCAGTAAATTTCTCTTCATGTCTTTTGTCCATTTTTTTACTCAGATTGTTTGTTTACTGTTGAGCATTGGGAGGTTTTGGTTTTTGTTTCATTTTGTTTTTTAGTATTCAGGATTTTTTTTCATTTCTGTTTACACTCTCTAGTTTAAATATTTACAGCACAATCAGATGTTCTTTATGTATTCTAGATATTAGTGCTTTACTGGACACGTGATTTCCAAATACGTTCTCTCAGTCTACATCTTATGTTTTCATCTCTTTACCAGAGTCTTTTGCAGAACCAACTATTTTAATTTTGAAGTACAATTTATCAATTTTTCTATTATCTATTGTGCTTTAGTTATAAAGTCTAAGATCTTTTCAACTAGCTCTAGATTGTGAAGGTTTACTACTTTTTTTTCTAAAAGTTTTATAGTTACATATTTTATATTTAACTTCATGATCCATTTTGACCTAGTATGTGTATAAAGTGTGCAACTTAAGTCAAAGTTCTTTTCTTTCCTCCCTCCTGTCTGTACTTCCTTCCTTCTTTCCCCCCTTCCTTCCTTTCTCCTCCCCACTCCCTCCCTCTCCCTCTCTCTCTTTCCTCCTTCCTGCCTTCCTTTCTTTCCTTTCCTATGGATATCCAATTGCTCCAGCACCATTTGTTGAAAAAGAGGCAATCTTTCTTTCCTTAATTTGCTTTTACTACTTTGCCAAAATTCAGCTGCATATTTTGTTAGTCTATTTCTATATTTTCAATTTTGTTCCACTGACCTGTGTGTCTATTCCTCCAATACTACACACGTATAACAAGTCTGAAAATCAGATAGACAGATTCCTCTGACTTTCTTTTTATCAAAAATACATTAGCTATTCATACCATATGCCCAGCAATTCTAGGTATTTATCTGAATAAAACAAAACACTAATTCAAAAAGATATAAGCACTCCCATGTTCACTGCAGCATTATTTACAATAGCCAGGATATGAAACAACCTAAGTGTCAATCAATGGATGAATGAATAAAGAATTTGTGGTATATATGTGCCATGGAATATTATTCAGCCATAAAAAATAATGAAATATTGCCATTTGTGAAAACATGGATGAACCGTGAGGACATTATGCTAAGTGAAATAAGTCAGACAGAGAAATACAAATATTGTATGATCTCTTTTATGTGTGAAATCTAAAAAAAAACAAAAACAAAAACAAAATCAAGCTCATGGATACACAGAATAAATTGGTGGTTGAAAGAGGTGGGGGTAGGGTGAGGTGGATAAACTGTTTTGTCTTGTTTTAGCTTACATAAATTGGATAAAAATAAAAGATAATGACCAAAAATTAGGAGCAAAGACCTGATGATGACATAATATAATTTGGAAGGAATGATTTAGATAGCAAGGCTTCTACTTATCTTATACCAAAAGATAATTAGTGGGTTGAATGACTTAATCACCTGATGTAGGTAAACAGGTGTTAACTTGTTATTTTTAGAATGGAAGCACATGAGAGTTCTTGAGACATATATTCATAAATCCTTTATTATGACATAGGTAACCATAAGAGCAAGTGTATTTTAATAAAATTTAAATACCTTTATTTAAATAAAATGTTCTTCGATATCTGAATGTTTTACTGATTTATAGTTGATTTATAATATTGTGTTAGTTTCAGGTATACAGCAAAGTAATTCAGTTATTATTTTAGATTATATTCCATTATAAGTTATTATAAGATATTGAATATAATTCCCTGAGCTATACAGTACACCTTTGTTGCCTATCTATTTTATGTATAGTAGTTTGTATCTGTTAATCCCATACTCCTAATTTGTCCCTGCTTCCCTCCCTCTCCCGTTTGGTAACCATAAGTTTGTTTTCTATGTTTTGTATATAGATTCATTTGTATTATTTTTTAGATTCCACATATAAGTGATATCATATAGTATCTCTCTTTCTCTGACTTACTTCACTAAGTATAATATTTTCTATGTCCATCCATGTTATTGCAAAGGGCAATATTTCATTCTTTTTTATTCCAGGATCCTCCTCAAATACCTGCAGATACCTGCAGATGCTTAAATCTCAAAGTTGACCCTCTGTATTGTGGAGTCTGCATCCTCAGACACAACCAACTGTGTAGATCATGTATTAAATTTGCAATCGGTGGTTGGATGAATCTGTGGATGTGGGATCCAAGGATTCAGATGGCTGACTGTAAATTTATTGAAAAAATTTGCATATTAGTGGACCTGCACAGTTCAAACCCACGTTGTTCAAGGGTCAACTGTATATAAAGAACTCATAGAAATCTATACTACAAAAACAAACCACCCAATTAAAAAATGGGCAGAGGACCTGAACTGATATTTTCCAAAGAAGACATAATCATGGTCAACAGATACATGAAAAGGTCCTCAACATCACTAACTAGGGAAATGCATATAAAAATCACGATGAGATACCACTCACATTTGTTAGAATGGCTATTATCAAAAAGACAAGAAATAGTAAGTATTGGCAAGAATGTGGAGAAAAGGGAACCCTGTGCACTGTTGGTAGGAAGGTAAATTGATGCAGCCACTATGGAAAATATTATGGAACTACCATATGATCCAGCTATTTTAAAAGATATATGTACCCCTATGTTCACTGCAGCACTATTTACAATAGCCAAGATGTGGAAGTAACCTAAGTGTCCATCCACAGTTGAATGGATAAAGAAGATATGGTATATATATATAGATATAGATATAGATATACACACACACACATACATATATATATGTATACACACACACACACAATGAAATATTACTCGGCCTTAAAAGTATGAAATCTTGCCATTTGTGGCAGCATGGATAGACCTGGAGGGTACTATAATAAGTGAAATAAGTCAGACAGGGAAAAACAAACATTGTATGATTTCACTTATAAATGCAATCTAAAAAACCAAAACAAATGAAATACAAAACAAAACAGAAACAGACTCATAGATACAGAGAATGAACTGGTGGTTGCCAGAGGGGTGGGGGTGAGAGAATGGATGAAATAGATAAAGGGGATTAAGAGGTACAATCTCCAGCTATAAAATTAATAAGACATGGGATGTAATGTACACATAGGGTATATAGTCAGTGACACTGTAACAACATTGTATAGTGTCAGATGGTAACTGGTCTTACTGTGGTGATCCTTTCAGAATGAAATACAAAAATATCAAATCACTATGTCCTAAACCTGAAACTAAAATAACATTGTATGCTTGTTATAACTCAATAAAAAATTGAAAGTCATACTGTGGTTCAAAAAAGAACTTCAGATTTAGAAGGTCTTCCAGGAAGGAGTAAGACAAAAGCCTACTAAACTTTTTTCTAATGAAATGTCCCTTATATTTTCCTATCAAACTTCTATAGAATTGAGGCATAGACAAATGACACCTGCAGTCATCTCTTCAAAAAAATTGCTGAACAATTAGCTTTTATAAAAGTGCTAATTCATTTTCTTCCTCAAAATCATTCAGATTCTGTTAATTACTACTTTTCTTAGGTGTCACACCAAATTGAATAGACTTATTTTCTCTTCTATTCTAAATGTTAATTAAGGAGTTGATATAATCCAGAAACCTAAGGACTCAAAGTATACGCACTTTGGATAGGGATTAGGCTGGGGTGGTTTTAACCAAGTAATAAAGTGCAAAAATCAGTCTTAATATCTGTCTCTTTTGACATTCCCTTAAGCATATTATGTCTAACCCAAAACAATACATTTGTCATTGTTGAGTTTATGAGCCTCTTTAAAACAATGGATATGTCAAAGCAACAGAGTCAAAATGTAAAAAATCTTTCTCTGTTTGTTTGTTGATTCTTTAAAATCACCAAATAATGTGTGCAAAGCTATTCTTGAACCACACCTGATATTTGGGCCTCAGCAATGACCTCCATTCTATTCCTGTGCTTCGTTTCATACTGTCAAATTCCTGCCTCAGCCCTAGAAGGAGTATGGTGATGTTAGGAAGCTCAAGGATGTAATGAAATAACTATCTCAAAAATTACTTGATGCTATGTAAAATAATCCATAAAATATTTGGAAATATGAGTTTTTAAATTTTGAGTGGGTGAGGATCTTTCAAAATATACTTTATGTCAAACTGCTGTGACAAAATGCCACATACAGTATGTAAATTAGGGCTCTTCATCTAGAATCAGCTTAGGCACACGGTAAACTCTCAATGCATTTAAACTATTATGAATATTACATTTTTAGAATCCCTGCTATTAAAAGTTCAATAAATATTTACTGATGGCCCTCTGTCTGCCAGGTTCTGTCCCATTATTTCATTCTAAAAAGTATAAAATATTACAGGATTAAACATGAACAGGGGGCCTCCCTGGTGGCGCAAGTGGTTAAGAGTCCGCCTGCCGATGCAGGAGATACGGGTTCGTGCCCCGGTCTGGGAGGATCCCATATGCCGCGGAGCGGCTGGGCCCGTGAGCCATGGCCGCTGGGCCTGCGCATCCGGAGCCTGTGCTCCGCAACGGGAGAGGCCACAACAGTGAGAGGCCCACATACCGCAAAAAGGAAAAAAAAAAAAAAAAAAAAAAAAACATGAACAGGCAAGCACAATATTCATGACTGAAGTTCATCCTGTTAATAGGAATTAATATGAGCAACTGTTGACATTATGGAGGCTTTAATTAAATTGGAAAATGTCAATGAAAGAAAATACAATTAAGCCTAGGTATACTTAAGCTCTGCTATCATCACCACGCAAGATGGGACATATAACTCCAGTGCTATATTGAGAAATCATAAAACTCTAAGGCAAATGACCGAATTGGGTCTCCTCCCCTTAACATGCACGGTAAAATATGGATTATCTTTCCTTGATAATAAAGCTCATATATAAAAGTTAAAATGTTTCCAAAATTTAGAATTACTCCAACACAAAATTCTCATCCTGAAGCTTCCTACTAAGTTTTTTAACAAAAGAAGTCTTGTTTATTAGTATTAAACTAAAAGATACAGTCTCACATCACTAATCTGACAAGATAAGGGGTCTCAATATGGAGTTCTTTATTATAGAGAATTTGAATGGTTCTCCAAAGGCCAAATTATAACAAGTGCATGACAAAAATTTAGATTTTTTTGGAGAGAAATATCTGAGAATGACTTGTCAGTGCAGAGATTTTCATGGTTTGACCTCTGTTTTGATTAATTTTGACTATATGAATTCAGTACATTCTATAATTCACGTCTTTTCTGCTGTCATTTGAGGTGTAGCTGAAAACTACTGAGTTATTTTGTTACAGCTGAAAAAGGGTGCATCTTGAAAGTGTAAAATATATGAGCTTTCTAATACAGAAGAAGTGCTTCCCCAGTCTGAAATCAAGAATGGACAACAGTGTCAGTTTTCTGATGGACAATATTTAAAAGTAATATGGAAGAGTTTTGAATATTACTGCTTTTTAATGAATTTAATACTTAAAATTTAATATTAATTCATTATTTTTTGCTGACAAAAGACAGCATTCATAATTCTGGCATTGCCAAAGATAATCTTATTGATATGAAAGGAAATAATAGGGCCTGAAATGAACCAAAAGAGTGTGGTAATATATTTGAGCATTTTCAATTAAAAATACCTGAGGGAATACATGAATTTATCACACTAGCTCCAATTAATTTTCAGGATCCTAAAAATGTGCCAAATACTTATAAACCATAAGGTGGTACAAGGGAGGTTGGAATCAAGTAGGATATTTTGGTTGTAGAGGACAAATGAAATTAGATATTTGAGATAGCTGGGTGTCAGCATAGGACATGGAAAAAATAAATGGTGGCTAAAGAGAGAAATGAGAATGAAAGACACAAGAGCATACAACAGTACTATTGGAAAACTAAAACAGACACTTTTGAGGCAAGAAAAATTTCTTATCTTTCTTCTGAATCCTCCATACCCTAATACAGGACTTTTTAGCACAAAGTTAGTATTTAAAATACAGATGGATGTATTAGTTTATAAAAGGTGATTCCAAAACTATGTTACATCTACATCTAATTGATTTTTTAAGGAAACTCTAGAAGTGAACATATAAACTAACAGACAGCAAACAAAAGACACGTAGAAAAGGGGGAAATCATAAGCTGTGGATTACTGTCTACCAAGCATAAAATTAACAGGATGAATTGCCAGTCCTTTCTTTATTAAGCATTGTGTTAAAAAATATGTGCAACATAATCAAAGGCAATCAACTAGAGAACCTAGCTGAATTTCACATCAATACCCGAGGCTGGCAGTACCTTGATGTAGGTACTAGCTACAAGGATTTTCTCCTAAGGTAAGAAAACTCATAAATATTATTATTAGTGCACTTAGAGGTGAACAACCTCTGGGACAGACTCATATTAACCAAAAGCATAAAAGACTCATGTATAAAAACCTGAATAATTCTGATTTTATGATACACATAATCCCTAGAACACCAAATATTCATATTTTTACCAGCACAATACATAAATGAAGCATACTTTACATTTGAGTATTGCAAAGTAAGCACATGTTTTACTATTTGACTGTGACGTTTGTTATGAATGGGCAAGGCAATAGTCCACATTAGGTTCCTCTTACACTGCCTATTACTAAGAAACATTGAATCATAAGTCTTTATAATCATTTACTCTACCTTTGACTGATTTCTGAGCCACTGTGGATTGAACTTGGAAAAAACTTAATCACCTTACAGAATGCTAAGCATAGGGAAGCTGTTCATTATTCTTCAATGTGTTGTACTTTTATTCTCTGTGCCTCAGTATTTTACAGTCACACAGTTACTGCAGTGAGCTATTCTAGTGGTAGAAAGATGACTGTTTGCAAAACTTGTTCAAACACAGAAAACTAGAATAACCTGAGGCTGTACAGATAATTGATTTTTTTTCAATGGAACTGCCAATGCCAAGTATTATAATTTACCTTGTCTGTTCTTGGTAAATGACAAACTGACAGCTATAGGTTACTCTCTCTTTCAGGTTACTTCTAGTACTCTATATTGAACAACGATTTGCCTAAATCAGGAACTGTATTCTATTAATCACACCAACTTTTCATTATTCTTTGCTTATCTTGTGCCTTAACTTCCTCCCTTCCTCCCTTAAATAGTCCATTATTATAATCACTAATTGCAAATATACTCAAATTCCTTGTCACTCTAGCTCTTCATGATATAAGATGGACCAAAAACATCCACCCTACTTAACATAGCACTCTACCTGCTCTGAACTTGCACCTAGACAGCTGACAATGGCTACAGAAGAACACATATTTACTTAGCCTATTTGCTTTCACTCTTTTCGGGGCAGCAATTACTTCCCTATTTCAGACCTTCAATATCTTCTCCTCCCATACTTACCTTCTTCTAGTAACTTTCCTTCCTATTTCAATTATAAAATAGAAGAAATTCAGAATAAACTTTCACATACTACCATTTACCAACTCATTTTCATCTTTACCCACAGACTCTGCCTTCTTTCCTGCCGCAATGAATTAGCTTTCTAAGCCCCTATCTAAAAGCAATCCCTCATGCATTATATCCTATTCCCTCATGCTTACTAAGGACATTCATTTTTCTCTTCTTCAACATTTATTTTCCCCCATCAACTAGCTTCTCCCACAGGCTTCCATGTTTGAGTAAATGATTAATCTATCCTTCTAGTATCTCAGGACTAAACATAAACTTAGAATCCCCCTTAACTTACCTTTTCTCTCACACCTCACATAATTCATCAGCAAATCACATATTCATATTTCAACCAAAGTTCATACCTTCAATCCTACCAAGTTCAGGCCACTATGGTTTCCTGACTAGATTAAAATTGTTGCCTACGAACTGGCCTCTTTGCTTTCTCCCTTATCTACTTCATTTTACTGTCCTCAATGTTGTCAGAACAATCATTTTAAAGCACAAATTAGATCATGTTTCTTCTCTTTTCAGAAAACTGCAAAGTCTTCCCATCTCCCTCAGCATCACAGCCAAATGAACTGATTAATCTTACTTCTTCTGCTGCAGTCTTCAATCCCCTGGCTTAGGCCCATCCATGCTGTTTCTGGAATACATTAAATACATATCCAACTCTGTAATTTTCTCTCTGCCTGGACTACTTTCTTCTAGGTATTATTTCCTTGGTTCCGTCAGGTTTGAGATCAAATGTCACTTAATCACTGTGATCCTCCCTGACCCTAACTTTATATAAACTAAACATGTCCCTCATTCTTGCCACATTCCATTCTTATCTACTGTATCTCATTTGTGATTTTCTTCTTCCCTACATAACAATTAATATTATGTAACTGATATCCTTAGCTCCACTATTTAATAGCTGTGTGACTTTAGACAAATTACATAGCAGAACACTTCAGTTTCTGTATTTATAAAATGGAAATAATATTAGTAATCACCTCATAGTATTGCCATAAGGATTAAATAAATTGATGTATACAATATTTTTAGATCAGTTCCAGGTATATAAGTAATGTGATAGGTATCATTTTATTATTATTGTTATACCAACATATTTAGTCATGTCTTGCCTACCTCATGGAATATTCCATGAGAACTGGAACTTTTTTTTTTTTTTTTTTTGCGGTATGCGGGCCTTTCACTGTTGTGGCCTCTCCCGTTGCGGAGCACAGGCTCCGGACGCGCAGGCTCAGCGGCCATGGCTCACGGGCCTAGCGGCTCCGCGGCATGTGGGATCTTCCCAGACCAGTGCATGAACCCATGTCCCCTGAATCGGCAGGCGGACTCTCAATCACTGCGCCACCAGGGAAGCCCTGGAACTTTTTATTTCCACTGTTTTATCCTAATGCCTTAATCAGAATGTGGTACATAACAAGTGGTTAATAAATATCATTTGAATAAATGGTGACTTACATATTAAAAGGTAGCAAGTGAGTTAAGTTTCTGTCAGTCAAAATTAATCAGTACATTTTCTGCCCTTAATCATTTCTTATAACTTTTATTTTTTACAAAAAAAGGTCTCCTCATTAGGTAGATTGATCCTAAAAGTCAAGGATACTGTTTTATTCATATTTTGCATTCTTTAAAACATTAACTCTACTACCTTTGCTTTCTAGGGCTATTTCTAAACTTTCCTTTATGTATCTAAATACACTGAAAACCCTAAATAACTCAGTTCTATCCAGGAGCCATGTAATAATATTTCCCTTCTTGTAATGCAAACAAGAAAGACTTAACTAAATCACTGAAATATAAATATTCCAATTGCCTAACTCCTAGTCTATTTCTAGGGAACAATTCTTATTCAGTATATTCTTGTGAATCATTAAGCAACTTTCTGTGGGGGAATACAACTCCAAGTATACCAATGGTTACTAATTGATTGCAGTGCTTTTTTTCATAATGAATATTAGGCTGTTCAGTCTAGGTAGATGAAAGAGACATTAAATGGTTTTCTAATTCATGAAAATCTCTGCTGATATTGTAATTCAAATCAAATCAAATAACTTCCTCAAACAGAAAATGAATTACTTCTCATAAGAATTACTTTTCTATGATGATTCCTATAGTTTGTAATTGGATATATATACATACATACATATATATATATATATATATATATATATAAATATGGCATTAAAGTTTCACATAAAATTAGTATAAACTGGTACTTACACAAAACGATTCACTTAAGAACTTACACCCTAGTTCTACCTTACCTCTCAAGTATTTGAGATTTTACTTTACTTCTTAAGTTCTTCAGGTAGGGCATCATGATTCATTAATTACATACTTTTATTTCCCACAACCTACTAAAGTTATGGAAAGGGGAGTTAGTGCACATGGCAAGTTGGCAAGTTGAACACAGTGTTTCCTAAGGGATATTTTAGCAAACAAAACACAGCAGGCGACTTATACACATATATCAGTACTCTAGTATCATCTTATAATATCTCTGTTTAACAGCAACAATACATAGTTCCTTATAGAGTTCTGTTAAAATACAGACATACTTTTTTTTCTGCCCTTGGGCTAAGAAACGAAGCACATGATTTTTACATGTTTGAACTTGAGGTCACCATTCCTTGGGTGGTAGTAAGATCATTATGGAGTATGAATCATTGTGAGAGATCATAAGTTTTCATGACAATGATCCTGTATATTGCATAAAGTTGGGGAAAATTACTGCTTATATAGGAGGGGTGACCAAAGAGCAACAGGTTGAGGCTGTGGATGGATATTTGCCATTCCACATCTCACTGCTGCCATTTGGGAGACGTGACAATACTATGTCTTTGGTAAACAGCCAAAACATGGAAGCAACCTAAGGGTCTACTGACAGATGAATGGATAAAGAAGATGTGGTGTATATATACACAATGGAATATTACTCAGCCATAAAAAGAATAAAATAATGCCATTTGCAGCAAAACATGGATGGACCTAGAGATTATCATACCAAGTGAAGTAAGTCAGACAGAAAAAGACAAATATCCTAGGGTATAACTTATACATGGAATCTAAAAAAAAAGATAAAAATGAACTCATTTACAAAACAGAAACAGACTCACAGACATAGAAATATGTGAAACCATAGAATATGGCTACCAGAGGGAAAGGTAGGGAGAGAGAAAATATACACACTACTATGTATAAAAAAATCAACAAGGACCTATGTATAGCACAGGGAACTACATTCAACAGCTTGTAATAACCTATAATGGAAAAGAATCTAAAAAAGAATATATGTGTATATATATATATATATATATATATATATATATATATATATATATGACTTACTTTGCTGTACACCTGAAACTAACACAACATTGTAAATCAACTATATTTCAATAAAAATTAAAAACAAAAAACAAACCCCCAAACGTGCTTGCTTATCTCACTTTATTAACTCTTCGGAAATTTTGAAAGGTTTTACTTTATGTCAAAGTTCACTATTGGTGGAACAGAATTCCATTTCCACATTCCACATGTTTCATGGCAATTAGCCTGTCTTGCTTGTGTTAACAATTACTGAAGTAATCTTTCTTCCTGTAAATTATTGGTAATGTGTAATATAATGCTTGCTTCACTATTTGAGAATTTTAAAAATTCTGCTAATATCAAGTTATGCCTTATTAGACTGGCATTTCTTGTTTTTTTAAGCATAATAATTAATCTTAGAAATATCCTGAGCTGTCTAGTATGGGTAATTACCAATAGAGTAATTTCTTACAAAGTCTTTGATTTTTAAAAAATTTCATTCCCAATTACCAATCGACAGTTATAATAAAATCTATTGAAAATCAAGGAATACCTAGCAGGTCATATGAAACTGGCCTTATTTCAGTTGTTTAGGAAAGTAATTCACATTTATGTAAATATTTTATCTTACATTGTTACACTTAAGGTCAAGAGCTGAACATTAAAATCAGTATTATACATCACATTCTATTAAAGGCATTGGAAAACATTCTTAATTTTAAGTTTTAATCTAGCTACTAAATATTATATTCCAATAAATATTTACAAATTTAGAGATTGTCTGGCCATGGAATGTGTAAATATATAACCAATCCTGTGAAGGATTATAGTTATTTGAGATTTATTGTAGGTTTATTTGTTCATTTGTTTTCCTAGTTCATAATATTTATTGGGCAAAAAACCTCTACTCAATGATTTAATTACTCATGTATACATTTTACATCCTGTGAATGATTTCGATATCAAAATTACCATTTATTCAATCTCTATGTTTAGAGGAGAATTTGAACTTCTACCCTATTTTGCTGCTGTAAGAAAATGATAGTGTTGTTTATAAGTTTTTTTCCAATATAAGAAAACGGAATGATCTTTATTCAAATACTGTTTGTGCAGTTGAACCACTGTTTTCATTTTGAGGTTCAAC
Organism: Mesoplodon densirostris; assembly: GCF_025265405.1. Classification (NCBI taxonomy): domain Eukaryota; kingdom Metazoa; phylum Chordata; class Mammalia; order Artiodactyla; family Ziphiidae; genus Mesoplodon; species Mesoplodon densirostris. The sequence continues at coordinate 43,005,539 of NC_082674.1, forward strand.
AATGTTTAGTATAACAAGTAACACTTCTCTAAGATGATTAGCAAGTTTTGTAAAATCAATTCTGCTGAGCACTTTATTTTTTTAATTTAAATTTTTAGAGTAAGAGGCCCTTTAATTTTTAAATTTTTATACAGTTTTTAAAGGTTACTTTCAATTTGCACTTACTACAAAATATTGGCTATATTCCCTGTGTTGTACAATACATCCTTGAACCTATTTCACACCCAATAGTTTGTACCCCCCACTCCCTCATCCCTATTTTACCCCTTCCCTCCACTGGTAACCATTAGTTTTTCTATATATTTGTGAGTCTGCTTCTTTTATGCTTTATTCATTAGTTTGTTATATTTTTTTCGTTCCACATATAAGCCATATCATACAGTATTCATCTTTCTCTGTCTTATATTGCTTAGCATAATGCCCTCCAAGTCCAACCATGTTGTTGCAAATGGCAACATTTTGTTCTTTTTTATGGATGAGTACTATTCCATTTGTGTGTGTGTGTGCGTGCACGTGTGTATACCCCCTCCCCCACACACAGCTTTTTTATTCATTCAGCTGTTGATGGACACTTAGGTTGTTTCTGTGTCTTGGAAATTATAAATAATGCTGCTATGAACATTGGGGTGTGTGTATCTTTTCCAATTAGTGCTTTTGTTTTTTTGAGTATATACCCAAGAGTGGAATTGCTGGGTTATATGGTAATTCTATTTTTAGATTTTTGAGAAATCTCCATACTGTTTTCCACAGTAGCTGCACCAATTTACATTCCTGCCAATAGTGTACCAGGGTTCCCTTTTCTCTACATCCTCACCAATATTTTTAAATTTGTGTTCTTTTTTGATAATAGCCATTTTGACAGGTGTGAGGTCCTATACCATTTTGGTTTTGATTTGCATTTCCCTGATGATTAGCGATAATGAGCATCTTTTCATGTGTCTGTTGGCCATCTGCATTTCCTCTTTGGAAAAATGCCTATTAAGTTCTTCTGCCCATTTTCTAATAGTTTTTTTTTTTTTTTGAGGTCGAGTTGTATTTGCTGTTTATATATGTTGGATATTAATCCCTTATCAGGCATATCATTTGCAAATATTTTCTTTCATTCAATTGTCTTTTCATTTTATCAATGGTTTCCTTTGCTGTGTAAAATCTTCAGGTTTAATTAGGTCCCATTTATTTATTTTTGCTTTTATGTCCTTTGTTAGGAGAAGGATTCAAAAAAATAGTGCTGTGATTTATGTCAGAGTGTTCTGCCTATGTTTTCCTCTAGGAGTTTTATAGTATCTGGTCTTACATTTAGGACTTAAATTCATTTGAGTTTTTGTATATGGTGTTAGAGAATGTTCTAAGATGATTAGCAAGTTTTGTAAAATCAAATCTCTGAGCACTTTATTTTAATATTTTGTTACCAAAGGTCAGGAGTTAACTCTGTGATTCTTTAGTTTAGTGATATCCAGCCATAATTTCTTACTGTTCATGAAAGGTCTATGAACAAAACATAAGGGATCATTTTCAGTACAGCTCCCTCTGTTTTAGTATCTAGAAATCTCACTGTTCATAATATAGAATGACAAGACTATTGTAAGTCTGGCTTACTACTATTTTCTGGTAAACCATTCAGATCATTTCATGGGCAACCTGTCTTTAATAATAAAGAGAATACCACCTTTTACAGTTATTTGTTGTTGAAAATATGAACTAGCTCTGTGGTCTGGAGCAAATCACTTACCTCTCTATAACTCAATTTCTTCAACTGTAAAATTACATGTGACAAATAATTTATAACTCACAGGATCAAACACTACAAAATTAAGCACATGGTAAATGTGCTGTAAATATTTGCTCTCAATAACATTATTCCTACAAATCTATGGTATTCAAAGATTCTATTCTACTAAAAGGAATGACATATATTTTGAGTTATCTTCTGAAATTTTAAAAACATATTGACATTTGTATTTCCATATGTTGATCAAAACATTGCTTCTGATCATACTGCAAGTGTATGTTGGTGTAGATATCACTACAGTAATGAGTTTTATTTCTAAATAGAATTTATTTGATTATTCCATATGCAAGCAGGACAGTTATTCCTACCATAGAGAACATGTGCAGAGTAGCAGGAAAAGCACTTCTAGGGGAATTAGTAATTCACATTTCAGTCTCTAACTTGCTTTGTAACTTTGGTTAAGCCATTTAATTTCTTCTTCATCACCATTTCCTCATCTATAAAACGGGCCCAGTATGTCTCTATTTCTATCAGCCACAGGATTTCTTTGAGGCTAAACCAGGTTATGTTTGCAAAATTTCTTTGAAAAATAGAAAACACTATTAATGATAACCAGTATCAGGAATTGATGTAAAGCCTTTTGTTGTATATAAGACAACAGGAAATTTATCTTAGTAAATCTCAATCTTTGACCTCACAGAACTTTAAAGCATTTTATTTATGAAATAAATGCCAGGCCAGATTCATCTTTATGATGGTGATTCTTTATCCACGTTTTTTTTTTTTTTACTCAAATCTAGTTTTTCTTAAATTAAAAAAAAAAAAAAACCAAAACTATCATTCATGAAATTGTCATCTTGTGTTGGTGAGATAGATCAGCTTCTTCCTGGAGGGTCTGGATCTATTAAAAGTTACTATGACTTCTTAGGCTATGCAAGGACATCTTGACTCATAATATTTCTCACTGAAGAAAAAGGCATAAGATATCTGTATGCAATTGTTCATTCTCCCAGAGGTCAAGAACTAAGAAATATATATCACTCTAATGACACAAAACAACTAATCTACTTTCAGAGCAATATTAGTCTCTAAAAAGCATTGTTTAAATACCACACTCTGGCCTATTTAGTTTACATATGCTTTACCTAAATCTCTATAGTATATATATTCACAATGTTTTCTGTTTGTTTACTTTTTATACTATCTTAGTCTATTATACCAAAGGACAGCACAGCTAATATATTTTTACAGATTTCTGCCTACTTTCAATTGTTGGCAAAATCCTTTTAGAAGCTTGACAATAACATGCTTTTCTCTATTGATTTCTTCTCTTCTATTTGGCAAATATTGATTTTTTTTGTGCATTTACAACAAGACTCTATTTTGTTTAATTCTTTCTCTATGAATCAGCATTGCTGACAACAGGAGCTGAAACATCTAAAACTTGAAGAAATGCCTTTGATTGAATGGTTGTCCTAGAGCCAGAGATGGGAATACAAAGAAATAAAATGGGACTTCTCAGTGGGCTCCATCAGATTCATAAAGGTCAACTTTGTTTTAAAGACTAGAAATTGAAAATAATCTATTAAGACTAACATGTGATCTTCAAAGAATGCTTGTATTAGCAGCATTCAGCGTTATTTTATTGGAGTTTTCAATCTTTGCCTGAAAAACCTCTTTAACCTTCTCAATAAGGCAGCTGGTAAAGAAACAGTCAGTGTTGACCTAGGAAGCAATGCTTTGTAGTATACAACACAACCCCCTCCCTAAGCACTATGATTAAGTCAAAGGCACTCATCTGATGCAAAGGAAATCATCTATGGGCAGCCACAGACCTGTGACAAATGCTACAGAACAACAATAACAATGATGTCAGTATTTCCCTCCTCGGAATTTGAAATAGGAAATTAATTGTGGGAGATAAAAGTGATTTGGAACACCAGAGAAGTCATAATCACTATGTAGAAGAAATATTGACACAGCAGAGATAAGCAAAGAGAAAATGAGTTGGTCACGGGAAAGATACAAGTAAAGGCAGATGAACTGGAGTTTCATCATGTTAATGAAATACAACAGTAGCGTCTAGATTTATCCTTCCAGGTACTGAAATTCATAGAGTGGCCAGAATGTCCTAAAACTATCAACTCTGACTTTAGGTATCCCCAGGTTCTTCCGCTCAAGGAGTTTGCTAACTAGTAAAAGAGATATCATTGGGAGTATTTTATAGAAATATGCACAAGCTCAGTGAGTATGGAGAAAGAGAAAGAGGAGTGACCAACTCTACACCAGGAAGTCTGCAGAGACTTTAGGAAGAATTAACAACTTTAGTTAAAGAGGCAGAATGAGATCAAGTTCACTGGGAGCAGGAAAATTGGCAGATAACAATTTAACAACAAGTTTTTTACACTTAAAAATTGACACTTGGGGCTTCCCTGGTGGCGCAGTAGTTGAGAGTCCGCCTGCCTATGCAGGGGACACGGGTTCGTGACCCGGTCCGGAAAGATCCCACATGCCACAGAGCGGCTGGGCACGTGAGCCATGGCTGCTGAGCCTGAGAGTCCAGAACCTGTGCTTCGCAACAGGAGAGGCCACAACAATGAGAGGCCCGCGTACCGCAAAAAGAAAAAAAAAAAAAATTGACACTTGGCCGAATGACATCTACTGATTTATTTCCTATGTTATAGCACAGGCCAGAAACCAGGGCAAATGCAAACAGGTGGATGGAATATATGTGCCAAGGGTCAAAGAAAAACTTAATTAAAAGCTTTATTAAGAAACAAACTTAATTAATGAGGTGGAGGGGATTTACTGAGAAATGCATAAACCCTGAATTTAAAAAAGTAACGTATTATTTAATTTTAAACAATTTCAACAAAGAGCTGGAAATTTATTGGCAACTGTGAAGTGCCCTCACCTTTGCTATCCATGGTGCTATTCTTCTTTGTAACTTTTAACTTCAATGATTTTTACAGCCTGGATTCAAGATTTTTTTCACACCATGCTTGTTCATTAAAGATTAAGTTAAAGATTTTAAAAATTTATTATTAATTCCATTGAACAAGTTTTCTTCTGAATTCAGTTGTTCTTATAAATTAATTGCAAGTGGCACATGGGTAAATGGATATATCTATTTACTTGATAATATATTGACCTCTGTTTTCTTAAGTCTATTCTTTGTTTTGGATCTAAACTGTAGCCCAAGACATTTCTCAAGTTTCCCTTCTGATTTTGAAATCTAGGAAATAAGTTACCTATATTATTTTTAAAATACATTTTGGAGATATTTTTAAGTTTTAAGGTGGTGAATTAACATATTTCAGTATGTATTTTTAGATAACATTAGTAATTGCATTATATAAGTGTTAAATTACTGCCCTCTAACACGATTTTACTGTTTTAATATTAGTAACAATGACAGCATTTTAAACATTTTGTATTCCTCCAAGTCTTATGTGTATGTCTGTGTATATATATACATGTGTGTGTGTGTATAGACACACACAGACAATACACCCCTTTAAAAATAATACACTCCTTTAAAATAATGGATTATTTTTTTAAAACAGTGGATCATATAATGAATGTTAAATTCTGATTGCTTTTCATTTAAAAATGTCTTGTATAACTTTCCGTTAGTAAACATAGACCTACTTCATTTTTTTAAGAAAATGTTAAAGGTATAGGGTCTATAGAGCTATATATAAACCTGAGTATATTGTATATAATGCAGAATGTTAGATCTTTCCTGCTTCTACTAATATCACATTATTGGGTTGGTCAAAAAGTGCCTTTGGTTTTTAAGTAAAAATAAAACACACATTTTTTTCATTTTCATCAAGAACTTTGTTGAAAAATGTAGTCCACATTTTGTTCTACTACTTTCTGCCAGTTTTCAGGCAACTTCATAATTCTGTCTTCCCAAACCCCCCCTTTTTTTTAACATCTTTATTGGAGTATAATTGCTTTACATTGGTGTGTTAGTTGCTGCTGTATAACAAAGTGAATCAACTATACATATACAAATAACCCCATATGCCCTCCCTCTTGCCTCTCCCTCCCATGCTCCCTACCCACCCCTCTAGGTGGTCACAAAGCACCTAGGTGTTCTCCCTGTGCCATGCAGCTCCTTCCCACTAGCTATCTATTTTACATTTGGTAGTGTATATATGTCCATGCCACTTTCTCACTTTGTCTCAGCTTATCCTTCTCCCTCCGTTTCCTGAATTCCATTCTCTATGTCTGCATCTTTATTGCTGTCCTGCTGTACTTCAAAACCATTTTTTTTAAGATTCCATATATAAGTGTTAGCATATGGTATTTATTTTTCTCTTTCTGACTTACTTCACTCTGTATGACAGACTGTAGGTCCATCTACCTCACAACAAATAACTCAATTTTGTTTCTTTTTATGGCTGAGTAATATTCCACTGTATGTATGTGCCACATCTTCTTTATCCATTCATTTGTGGATGGACATTTGGGTTGCTTCCATGTCCTGGCTATTGTAAATAGTGCTGCAATGAACATGGTGGTACATGACTCTTTTTGAATTATGGTTTTCTCAGGGTATATGTCCAGTAGTGGGATTGCTGGGTCATATGGTAGTTCTACTTTTAGTTTTCTAGGGAACCTCCATACTGTTCTCCATAGTGGCTGTATCAATTTACATTCCCACCAGCAGTGCAAGAGAGTTCCCTTTTCTCCACACCCTCTCTAGCATTCACTGTTTGTAGACTTTTTGATGATGGCCATTCTGACCGGTGTGAAGGGATACCTCATTGTAGTTTTGATTTGCATTTCTCTAATGATTAGTGATGTTGAGCATCCTTTCATGTGTTAGTTGGCAATCTGTATACCTTCTTTGGAGAAATGTCTATTTAGGTCGTCTGCCCATTTCTGGATTGGGTTGTTTGTTTTTTTGATATTGAGCTGCATGAGCTGCTTGTAAATTTTGGAGATTAATCCTTTGTCCGTTGATTCATTTGTAAATATTTTCTCCCATTCTGAGGGTTGCCTTTTTGTCTTGTTTATGGTTTCCTTTGCTGTGCAAAAGCTTTTAAGATTCATTGGGTTCCATTTGTTTATTTTTGATTTTATTTCCATTCCTCCAGGAGGTGGGTCAAAAAGGATCTAGCTGTGATTTATGCCATAGAGTGTTCTATGTTTTCCTCTAAGAGTTTTATAGTGTCTGGCCTTACATTTAGGTCTTTAAACCATTTTGAGTTTATTTTTGAGTATGGTGTTAGGAAGTGTTCTAATTTCATTCTTTTACATGTAGCTGTCCAGTTTTCCCAGCACCACTTATTGAAGAGGCTGTCTTTTCTCCATTATCTGTTATGTCTCCTATAGCAAAGATAAGGTGACCATATGTGCCTGGGTTTATCTCTGGGCTATCTATCCTGTTCCATTGATCTATATTTGTTTTTGTGCCAGTACCATACTCTCTTGATTACAGTATCTTTGAAGTATAGTCTGAAGTCAGGGAGCCTGATTCCTCCAGCTCCGTTTTTCTCTCAAGATGCCTTTGGCTATTTAGGGTCTTTTGTGTTTCCATACAAATTGTGAAATGTTTTGTTCTAGTTCTTTGAAAAATGCCACTGCTAGTTTGATAGGGATTGCACTGAATCTGTAGATTGCTTTGGGTAGTAGAGTTATTTTCACAATGCTGATTCTTCCAACCCAAGAACATGGTGTAGCTCTCCATCTGTTTGTATCATCTTTAATTTCTTTCATCAGTGTCTTATAGTTTTCTGCATACAGGTCTTTTGTCTCCTTAGGTAGGTTTATTCCTGGGTATTTTATTCTTTTTGTTGCAGTGGTAAATGGGAGTGTTTCCTTAATTTGTCTTTTAGATTTTTCATCATTAATGTATAGGAATGCAAGAGATTTCTGTGTATTAATTTTGTATTCTGCTACTTTACCAAATTCATTGATTAACACTTGTAGTTTTCTGGTTGCATCTGTAGGATTCTCTCTGTATAGTATCATGTCATCTGCGAACAGTGACAGTTTTACTTCTTCTTTTCCAATTTGGATTCCTTTTATTTCTTTTTCGTTTCTGATTGCTGTGGCTAAAACTTCTAAAACTATGTTGAATTATAGTGGTGAGAGTGGGCAACCTTGCCTTATTCCTCATCTTAACGGAAATGGTTTCAGCTTTTCAACATTGAGAACAATGTTGGCTGTGGGTTTGCCATATATGGCCTACATTATGTTGAGGTAGGTTCCTCCATGCCTACTTTGTAGAGGGTTTTTATCATAAATGGGTGTTGAATTTTGTCGAAAGCTTTTTCTGCATCTATTGAGATGATCATATGGTTTTTATCCTTCAGTTTGTTAATATGGTTTATCACATTGATTGATTTCATATATTGAAGAATCCTTGCATTCCTGTGACAAACCCCACTTGATCATGGTGTATGATCCTTTTAATGTGCTTCTGGTTTCTATTTGCTAGTATTTTGTTGAAGATTTTTGCAACTATGTTCATCTGTGATATGGGCCTGTAGTTTTCTTTTTTTGTGACATCTTTGTCTGGTTTTGGTATCAGGGTGAGGGTGGCATCACAGAATGAGTTTTGGAGTGTTCCTCCTCTGCTAAATTTTGGAAGAGTTTGAGAAGGATAGGTGTTAGCTCTTCTCTAAATGTTTGATAGAATTAGCCTGTGAAGCCCTCTGGTCTTGGGCTTTTGTTTGTTGGAAGATTTTTATTACAGTCTCAATTTGAGTGCTTGTGACTGGTCTGTTTATATTTTCTATTTCTTCCTGGTTCAGTCTCAGAAGGTTGTGCTTTTCTAAGAATTTGTCCATTTCTTTCAGGTTTTCCATTTTATTGGCATAGAGTTGCTTGTAGTAGTCTCTTATGATGCTTTCTATTTCTGCAGTGTCAGTTGTTTCTTCTCCTTTTTCATTTCCAATTCTATTGATTTGAGTCTTCTCCCTGTTTTTCTTGATGAGTCTGGCTAATGGTTTATCAATTTTGTTTATCTTCTCAAAGAACCACCTTTTACTTTTATTGATCTTTGCTATTGTTTCCTTCATTTCTTTTTCATTAATTTCTGATCTGATCTTTATTATTTCTTTCCTTCTGCTAAATCTGGGAGTTTTTTGTTCTTCTTTCTCTAATTGCTTTAAGTGGAAGTTTAGGTTGCCTATTTGAGATTCCTCTTGTTTCTTGAGGTAGGACTGTATTGCTATAAACTTCCCTCTTAGAACTGCTTTTGCTGCATCCAATAGGTTTTGGGTTGTCATGTTTTCATTGTCATTTGTTTCTAGGTTTTTTTTTTTTTTTTTTTTTTTTTGGCGGTGTGCGGGCCTCTCACTGTTGTGGCCTCTCCCGTAGCGGAGCACAGGCTCCGGACGCGCAGGCTCAGCGGACATGGCTCAAGGGCCCAGCCACTCCGCAGCATGTGGGATCTTCCCAGACCGGGGCACAAACCCGCGTCCCCTGCATCGGCAGGCGGACTCTCAACCAATGCGCCACCAGGGAAGCCCTGTTTCTAGGTATTTTTTGATTTCCTCTTTGATTTCTTCAGTGATCTCTTGGTTATTTAGTTGCATATTCTTTAGCTTCCTTGTGTTTGTATTTTTTACAGTTTTTCTCCTGTAATTGATATCTAGTCTCATAGCATTGTGGTCAGAAAAGATACTTGCTAGGACTTCAATTTTCTTAAATTTACCAAGGCTTGATTTGTGACCCAAGATATGATCTATCCTGGACAATGTTCCATGAGCACTTAAGAAGAAAGCGTTTTCTGTTGTTTTTGGATGGAATGTCCTATAAATATCTATTAAATCCATTTGTTTAATGTGTCATTTAAAGCTTGTGTTTTTTATTCATTTTCATTTTGGTTGATCTGTCCATTGGTGAAAGTGGGGTGTTAAAGTCCCCTACTATTATTGTGTTACTGTTGATTTCCCCCTTTATGGCTGTGAGCATTTGCCTTGTATATTGAGGTTCTCTTATGTTGGGTGCATTAATATTTACAATTGTTATATCTTCTTCTTGGATTGATCTCTTGATCATTATGTAGTGTCCTTCTTTGTCTCTTGTAATTGTCTTTATTTTAACATCTATTTTGTCTGATATGAGTAATGCTACTCCAGCTTTCTTTTGATTTCCATTTGCATGGAATATCTTTTTCCATCCCTTTACTTTCAGTCTGTATGTGTCCCTAGGTCTGACGTTGGTCTTTTGTAGACAGCACATATACGGGTCTTGTTTTGGCATTCAGCCAGTCTATTTCTTTTGGTTGGAGCATGATCCATTTATATTTAAGGTAATTATCAATATGTATGTTCCTATTACCATTTTCTTAATTGTTTTGGGTTTGTTATTGTAGGTCTTTTCCTTCTCTTGTGTTTCCTGCCTAGAGAAGTTCCTTTAGCATTTGTTGTAGAGCTGGTTTTGTGGTGCTAAATTCTCTTAGCTTTTGCTTGTCTGTAAAGGATTTAATTTCTCCATCGAATCTGAATGAGATCCTTGCTGGCTAGAGTAATCTTGTTTGTACGTTTTTCTCTTTCATCACTTTATATGTCCTGCCACTCCCTTCTGGCTTGCAGAGTTTCTGCTGAAAGATTAGCTGTTAACCTTACATGGATTCCCTTGTATACTATTTGTTGCTTTTCCCTTGCTGCTTTTAATATTTTTTCTTTGTATTTAATTTTTGATAGTTTGATTAATATGTGTCTTGGTGTGTTTTTCCTTGGATTTATCCTGTATGGGAACTTTTGCACTTCCTGGATTTGATTGATTATTTCCTTTCTCATGTTAAGGAAGTTTTCAACTATAATTTCTTCAAATACTTTCTCAGTCTCTTTCTTTTTCTCTTCTTCTTCTGGGACCCCTATAATTTGAATGTTGGTGTGTTTAATGTCCCAGAGATTTCTAAGACTGTCCTCAATTCTTTTCATTCTTTTTTCTTTAGTCTGCTCTGTGGTAATTATTTCCCCTATTTTATCTTCCAGGTCACTTACCTGTTCTTCTGCCTCAGTTATTCTGCTATTCATTCCTTCTAGAGAATTTTAAGTTTCATTTATTGTGTTGTTCATCATTGTTTCTTTGCTCTTTAGTTGTTCTAGTTCCTTGTTAAATGTTTCTTTTATCTTCTCCATTCTATTTCCAAGATTTTGGATTCCTTTACTATCATTACTCTGAATTCTTTTTCAGGTAGACTGCCTATTTCCTCTTCATTTGTTTGGTCTGGTGGGTTTTTACCTTGCTCCTTCATCTGATGTGTGTTTCTCTGTCTTCTCATTTTGCTTAACTTACTGTGTTTGGGGTCTCCTTTTCACAGGCTGTAGGTTCGTAGTTCCCGTTGTTTTTGGTGTCTGCCCACAGTGGGTAAGGTTGGTTCAGTGGGTTGTGTAGGCTTCCTGGTGGAGGGGACTGGTGCCTGTGTTCTGATGGATGAGGCTGGATCTTGTCTTTCTAGTGGGCAGGACCATGTCTGGTGGTGTGTTTTGGGGCGTCTGTGAACTTATTATAATTTTAGGCAACCTCTCTGCTAATGGGTGGTGTTGCGTTCCTGTCTTGCTAGTTGTTTGGCATGGGATGTCCAGCACTGCAGGTTTCTGGTCGTTGAGTGAAGCTGGGTCTTAGTGTTGAGATGGAGATCTCTGGGAGACCTTTTGTCGATTGATATTTTGTGGGGCCAGGAGGTCTCTGGTGGTCCAATGTCCCGAACCTGGCTCTCCCACCTCAGAGGCTCAGGCCTCTTACCCAGCTGGAGAACCAAGACCGTGTCAGCCACACAGCTGTGGCTGCGGAGAGAGGAAGAGGTGGAGGAGCAATGGTAAAACTGGAGGCTATCTCAGTTGGTAGCCGAGACCGTTGAAACAATGGGTTAAACTCAGCAAGTCAGGGAAGGAATGCAATACCTATATAGTGCAGTGAAAGGTTTTAAATCCCAGTCACAGCCTGGAGTTCATTCAGGTTCTTCCTGGAGAGACCTGAGCTGGGAGAATCTGAAGGAGAGCTGGTGGGAGCAGGAGGAGCCACAGTCACAGTTGAGGCTTCACTCCAATGAAGTAAAAACAGTGCAAACCACTCTTCTCCTGAGCCCTGCACCTACATTTTTTTGTTCCCAAAGCCTTTTATCTTTTTGAGCAAAGAACTGTTCCAGGTGCCTGTTACAATCTTCCAGGGAATTGAAATTTTTTTCCATTAAGGGAATTTTGTAAAGACCACAATAAATGGAAATCTCAAGATGCAACGTATGGTGAATATGGCAGATGAATCAGAACTTCCCAGACAATCTGTAATGGTTTTTGCCTGGTCATCAAAAAACATGCGGTCTTATGTTATCCTGATGGAAGATTATGCATTTTCTGTTGACTAATTTCAGACACTTTTTGTCAAGTGCTGCTTTCAGTTGGTCTAATTGGGAGCAGTATTTGTTGGAATTAATCGTTTGATTTTCTGGAAGGAGTTCATGATAGAGGGAGGACTCCCTTCCAGTCCGATCATATACACATCACCCTCTTTGGATGAAGACCCGCCTTTTGGTGTGGTTGGTGGTGGTTCATTTCACTTGCTCCACAATCTCTTCCGTTCCACGTTATTGTACAGTACCCACTTTTCATTGCCCATCACAATTTGTTTCAAAAATGGAAAGTTTTCATTACGTTTTAGTAGAGAATAGCATGCAGAGATATGGTCAAGAAGGTTCTCTTTGCTTAACTTATGTGGAACCCAAACATCAAAGCAATTCACATAACCAAGCTGGTGCAAATTATTTTCAATGCTTGATTTGGATATTTTGAGTATGTCGGCTATCTCCAGCATGATATAACGCTGACTGTTCTCCATTAATACCTCGATTTGATTGCTATGAACTTCAACTGGTCTATCCGACCGTGGAGCATTGTCCAGCAAGAAATATCCAGCAGGAAATTTCGCAAAACACTTTTGGGATGTTTGATCAGTCACAGCACCTTCTCCATAAAATGCATAAATCTTTTCTGGCGTTTCAGTTGTGTTTTTACCTTTCTCAAAATAATAAAGCATAATATGCCAAAAATGTTGCTTTTTCCTCCATCTTCAATATTAAAATGGCTACATAAAAATTCACCAATTTTGATGTTTTTTAAAGTGCATGCTGATATGACAGCTGTCACAATATAATCTAACAATATTGTTTCAAATGTAGTTAAAGACAACTAAGCGCTACTAGAGTGATCTTACGGAAAAGCAGAATACTTTGGCCAACCCAATACATGAATAAGTGTGAAACAGATTGGAATGTAAATAGTAATTAGGCAAATCTTCTTCATGATCCTTAAAATCCCTCCCCACATGGAAGATATAAAATGATGATGGGGATAGAAGAGGATGATAAAGAGATTTATGTAGGGAGAACTACTACTCTGCAGTATCTCACTGAATTTTCTTCTTGTGGGCACAGCAGGATGTTACTTTCTTATCTAATGATTCTCAACTAAAGGGTAATTTTACTCCCCATGGAGACATTTTGGGTGGTCACAACTGAGGGTGTGCTCCTGGAAGCTAGTGGGTAAAAACCAGGGATACTTCTAACCATCCTACAATGCACAGGACAGCCTCCAACAACAAAGAGTTATCCAGCCAAAATATCAATAAGTCTGAGGTTAAGAAACCACAAGTCCATTTGGGACCCCTTGGAAAGCTTTGGAATATAGTTCACGTAGTTGGGAAATACAAAGGACTGGTGCCAGATCCATGCCTAAGAAAGCTAAAATAGACAGAGCTTAGACATGTGTCTTCAGATTCCCAGTGTCTAAAAAAGTTGCTTCAAAACACCATCTATAATAATTATGCCTTTGCTACATAAAGAGAACATCCAAGTGCCGGAGAAAGTTCCCTAGGCGAGCCAGTTAATAGATAGCAGAGAGGGAGTCAGAAGGAGGAGGCATCCCCTATGCTCCACCTTTCCTAACACAGGACTATAGGATTCAGTTTAAATCAAGCTTGAACTGGTGCTGGACATTCTAATTACTGAACTAAAACCATGCCCTTAATCACAATATATGAGTAAAGCTGGGTATTTATCATATACTATATCATATATGTAACTAGTTTCCTATTCATTATTGGTGGATATTTAAGTGGCTTCCAATTCTTGCTATTGTAAAAAAATGGTGTTATGAACATTAGTAGATACCTTCTTTCCTCCCTTTTCTCTTCCTCCCTCCCTTCCTTCCTTCCTCCCTTCATTCCTTCCTCCCTTCTTTCCTGCCTCCCTCCCTCCTTTCTTCCTTCCTTTCTCTTTCCCTCCCACCCTCCCTCCTTCACTTCATTCTTTCTTTTAGAAATTAAAAATGAACAAGATTCAGAAAAAAAGGAAAGGCATTAAAGGTATACCACTATCTTGTTCTAAATAAAGAGTCTTTCTTTTTAAACAGTTTTCATTTCATATCAGAAATCATGAAAGTCCACCTTTTCCCTCTTCTCTCTGATTCCTTTCCATGAGATGAGATTGCAGAAAGAGCTATCATTAGATATATCTTTTACCCACTCAATTAACAACAATAATAGTGACAAATAATTAGAATGATCACTTATTAAACAGCAATTTTATACTAGGTAATAGACCATTAACACTATATTTGTGAATTTTAATACTGAAAACATTCCAAGAAGGGTGATATTAGTATTCCTATTGTCAATGCAAATAATTAATAACCAATCTATAATAGGAATAGAAAAGAATTTTATTCAAGCTGAACAGAACTGTAGTCCAGGAGTGCAGTCTCTGCCAAGGAAGAAAGTGCTCTGGGGAAGCATGGTTTTCAGCACAGTTTTATATCTTGTCAAAACAGAACAAAGATCAAACATGACAGAGGCACATTCCTTCAAGGTTTCAAAAGAGACAGATTAGCACATACACAGTGAGTCAGAATGACCTTGGTGTCTGGGAAGGGAACCTTTTCTTCAAAGGAGTACTAGCATCAGCACCATGGGTGGGGGGCATTTATCCCTATCTTCAAATTAGACATTCTAAACAATCTGGTATATGCATTCTTTTCTTTAATGATTAGAGTAGATGTACAATGCATGTTTGACAGGCCATGAAACAGGTCGTTCTAGTTCACATAAAGTACAAGCCAAATTATGTATAAGCCAGAATGGCTTCCCACATCCTAATATATGAAAATTTCTTCTATCACTATTTTACATAAAAAATAATTGAGGGCCAGAGGAGTGATAGACTTTCTTGTCCAAGGTCTCACTACTAGTATGTTATGGTGTCACTATGTGCCTTATTCCCTATGACTCCTTATATTTAGCTATTTTATTTCCTTTAGTGGATTCTGAGATAGACTCATTTCAACACAAGCTCAATTCCTAATAATAGTTATATTTCTATAGTGCATTCTCATAATATCCTCAACAACCCTATATGATAGGTAAAAGTTATTTCGCTAAAGAAGTGAAAGTTAAATACAGTCAGCCCTCCTTATCTTCAGATTTCACATTCACAGCTTGAACCAACCATGGATTGAAATGAGATCCACATTTGGTTAAATCCTGGGATGTGAAACCTATGGGCAGCAGGGCAGACTGTAATTCATCCAAGGTCACAAAGCCAATAAATGGCAAAAACAGATTTGATCCTAGACAGTGTGGCTTGATACCTTAAACTATTGTGCTCTAGTGTCTCTCTATAAAGAGAGGTTTTTTTGTTTGTTTGTTTTACATCTTTACTGGAATATAATTGCTTCACAGTGGTGTGCTAGTTTCTGCTTTATAACAAAGTGAATCAGTTATACATATACATATGTTCCCACCTCTCTTCCCTCTTGCATCTCCCTCCCTCCCACCCTCCCTATCCCACCCCTCTAGGTGGTCACAAAGCACCGAGCTGATCTCCCTGTGCTATGCGGCTGCTTCCCACTAGCTATCTATTTTACATTTGGTAGTGTATATATCCATGCCACTCTCTCGCTTTGTTACAGCTTACCCTTCCTCCTCCCCATATCCTCAAGTCCATTCTCTAGTAGGTCTGTGTCTTTATTCCTGTCTTACGCCTAGGTTCTTCATGATATTTTTTTTCTTAAATTCCATATATATGTGTTACCGTTTGAAATTTAGACATTGTACCTTGTTTCCTTCAATCTTTCATTGCCCCTCTCATATTTCTAAAGATATTTTCTTAAATAATCTTTTACGGGGAATCAATCTACTTCAGCTAAATTTAATTCCTTCCCTTATGACTTAAACTCATAATTGCAATGATAAGCCCAACTGTGGTTGAACTCATAGATGGCTCAAACACATGAGGATGAGCTAAGGTAAGAAGGAAGAGAATGAAGTGTGAAAGTGCAGCTCATTGTTCCTTAAAAATCAACAGTTCCATTATTTTCTGCAAACTCAGTTAGTGATACAAGTTTTTAAAAGAGAAAAGTATATAATTAGGAAAAACAGGTGGATGAGCCCGAGCAGAATTGTTTTCAACCAAGTCAACAAAATTAAAATCTTAAAAAGTAAGTAATTTTTTTAGTTTTACAAGGGACTTTTAAAAAAGAGACTAAAGTAACAGTTTGATTTTGGAGGACATTTAATAATTAATCTGCCAAATAACTCAATGAGATGTTCTAAAAAGATGGCAGTCTAAAACACATGTGTCTGATGCCTTCTATCATTTTATTGTTTTTTTTTTTTTCTTTTTTCGCGGTACGCGGGCCTCTCACTGTTGTGGCCTCTCCCGTTGCGGAGCACAGGCTCCGGACACGCAGGCTCATCGGCCAGGGCTCACGGGCCTAGCCACTCCGCGGCATGTGGGATCTTCCCAGACCAGGGCACGAACCCGTGTCCCCTGCATCGGCAGGCAGACTCTCAACCACTGCGCCACCAGGGAAGCGCTCTTCTATCATTTTAAATATGATTTATTTTTTTGAGCACCGGTGGGCAGGTCAGAAGACAAAGTCTAAGTCTTTGTGAATTTTAACAATATGTCCCAGGCAAGAAGGAGAGAGCTTGTGTAGTACTTCCTCCAGTTGAGTCTGATGATAACTAGAAGACAGGTTCCGATTGAAGGCAAACTGTCCTTCAAGACCCGTGCGCAAAGAAAAGGCAGAATGTATTAAATTCCTTTTGCTTCAGAGGAACTTTGGTGAAGGTGCACGGGTAGAATGATTTTTTTCCTATTGCCATGAAGAATTCTGGGAGCAGAGGGCTTCCTCTTGGTGTTTCATAATAGAGGAGATATACTGGCCATTGTATATTGAGAGCTCAAAGGGCTACAAACCGTTGCCTATACCACAGCCTGTGGAATTGTTTCTCATGAGATCTTAGCAGCCCTGTCTGCAATACAGGCAATACAGAGTCTATGCAATACAGAGTCATAGGTTGGCAAAGGACTCAAAATGCCCTTAGGAGAATCTAGGAACCAGAGAGCGAAAACAAGCAGATTATCTAGAACGGCAAGGTTCTAGAGAAAGAAAACTATCAAAGGAGATGGATCTCAACCTAAATAAGACAAAATGTACAGAAAAGATATAAAAGAAAAAAAAGAAAGAAAGAAAGAGAAAGAGAGAGACCTGGGACTTATGCATGAAGCTTTTGCTGAAATTAAGATTTATGATCAGTGTTTAAAAATTTGAGTCTTCTCAAAAATTTTGGTGGACTAGATGTCCAGAGAAATATTTCTGAAAAGAACAATTTAAAATGCTATATTAAGTGATTTAAAAAACATTATTTCAGGTCACTGCAGAGATGACAGGAAAGTTAGGAAACTTTAATAAGTCAGAAATATTTTTTTAAAAGCACAAATTCAGCAACATATATAAGACATGAAGCTGCCTTTTGCATTACAGACACATTAAAATCAGACAAGGAATATAAAATAATTGTGCAGTTATTTAAAGAAATAAATGATTGCAATGAAATTCTGGGAAAAAATTAAAATCCTTATAAAAATCCTTCAAATGAAACCAAAAACCACTTCTGGAAATAAAAATAAAATAAGTGCAATTATAAACTTAATACAGTAGTCTCCCTTTATCCATGGTTTTACTTTCCATGGTTTCAGTTATCTTTGTTTAACCAAGGTCCAAAAAATATTAAATGGAAAATTCTAAAGATAATTCTTAAGTTTTAAATTCCACTCCATTCTGAGTAGTGTGATTAAATCTCAAACTGTCCCTCTCCATCCCACCAGGGACATGAATAATCCTTTTCTCCAGCATATTCATTCTGTATATGCTACCCGCCCATTAGTACAGGAAAAAAAGTATATATAGTGTTTAGCACTATCCTTGGTTTCAGGCATCCACTTGGTGTCTTGGAACTCAGGGGAATATGTTCCAAGTTTTCCATCAGAGAACTATCAGTATGACAAGTATGGTTTGGAAGAAAGATTTATAAATATAAATGTCAGAGTGTGATAGTACGATCAACAGATACTCAACAGAAAAAAATAAAAGAACAACAAACAAACAAACTCTTGATAGGCTAAATTCAGATTAAACATCCCTGAAAAGAAAGCACTTGTTTGAAAGATAAAGTTGAAGAAATTATCCTAGAGAAATAAAGAAATGGAAAATTGGAAATTGAAACACAAGGAGGACAGAATAATCTTAAAAACAAAACAAAAAATATAAAACGGTATTCTAGAGAGCCATACAGTAAATGGTGAGAGGCAATATTTTAAGACATTTTGTCTGAGAATTAACCAGAAATGACGAAAGACACCAATCCTCAAAGGCAAGACCTTCAACAAATCCCATCCTTGATGAATAAAAGGAATCTTTTACAACATCATAATGAAAATGTGGACCATCAAAATAAAACCCATAAAATTTACAATAAAGTAAATGTTATTTAGTAATAAATCTATCAAAAATATTTGGAAGACCTGTATGGCTAAGTATATAAACATTATTGAGAGATGGTTTTAAAAGTTTTAAATAAGTAGAGAGACATATAATGTTTATGATATTATTAATTTTATTATCTTGAAAGGCCGATTTTACATAAAATGGTTTATATTTCATGCAATTTCAATGAAAATCCAAACTGGTCTTTTTTAGTGGAATTGACAAACTAATACTAAAATTTATATGGAAAAAAAATCAAGGTTGGTCCACACTATCATTAAGAAGTAAGTGTGGGGACTTGTTCTATTAGACACCACAGTTTACTGAAGCTAGGTTAAAATATTATTACATGATATTGGAATTGGACTAGACAAATAGAACAGAATGATTAAGTCCAAGAATAGATGCATGTGGACATCTTAGATAAGACCAATGTTTCCCTGAATATCAGTGGCATTGGCAGATTTTTAATAAATGCTCCAGGGACTTTTGCTTATTCCTATGGAATGAAAATGAAATTGGATACCTGAATAACATCGTGCAAAAAATCAAATACATTGCTATCAAAAACCCACCAGCCACTGCCGGTGGGAATGTGGGGAAAGGGCATTTACATATATTGCTTTGGGAATGTGAAATGTTGTCATTTTTTAATGAAAATATTCTGATAGTATAAGTTTTAAAAATGTACATACCCTATAACACAGCAGTCTCACCCTTGAGACTCTATCAAAATAAAGACATTAGCACCTAAGAAAATTTGAAAAAGTTGCTTATTGCAACACTTTTATAGTTAAAAAAAATGAATGTAAATCAATAGTCAAATTTTGGAATAAATCATATTACTAAAGAATTTTATTTAGTGTTTATGAAGATTTAGTTAAAACTATCCTCACTGACCCAGAGGGATGCCTGTTATATGTGTTAAATGAGAAAAGCAAAATAAGTTCAAGTATAAGAACTGTGCTCTCATGTCTGCAAAAACAAATTACAAATTCTAAAAATGTAAAAATATGTTTGAAATTTAAAATAATGCAATTAAAATATAGAAAAATACCAACAGATTCCTTAGTATTGGCCACTGAAGATGGGGAATGTGTAAATAGAAAAAAGGGAGGGAAATGGGGAGGTTAGTAAAAAGGAATGAAAAAATATTTTTTAAAAGTGTTCACTTTAGTAATTATTACCATTTATGTAAAAATGGTATATAAGTGCATATATCTATGGATAGAGAGTTATGCCAGATGTCACCAAATATTTACATTGGTTGTCTTTGAGTGAAACTTCAGGTGATTGTCTTAATACTATTCTCTATCATTTTAATTTTTAAATGATTGGCATAAACTAATACTATCAGTATAAAAAGGTATTGTCATGGTATAAGAGGGGAGTAAGAATTATGCTCCTAAAAGAACGTGTGGGGGGCTTCCCTGGTGGCACAGTGGTTGAGAGTCCGCCTGCCGATGCAGGGGACACGGGTTCGTGCCCCGGTCTGGGAAGATCCCACATGCCGTGGAGCGGCTAGGTCCGTGAGCCATGGTCGCTGAGCCTGCGCATCCGGAGCCTGTGCTCCGCAACAGGAGAGGCCACAACAGTGAGAGGCCCCCGCAAAGAAAAAAAAAAAAAAGAACGTGTGATAGCAGAAACAGACTAGAATTTTGAGATTTAAAATATTTAATTATATGCATTAATGAGATTTTGGCCCCAAATCCCAGTCTTGCCATGCAAATAGTAAATGAGAGAATAAGATTATCACTTGATTAAGGTCCTAATAGGAGGTTGTAAACTGTGTTTCTCTTATCAAAAAGTTCTACATCTTAAGAGGGTAAATTGATTTTATCTGGAGAAGTTTCCAAAAGTAACAGTCACTGCTCTAAAATAATAAGAAAAGAGGGAAGACAGATGAGTTGGAAACAATTTAGTGGAAAAGTATGGATTATGTTCCTGCAGGTTAAAAGATTTCTATTGCTTATTTATGTATATCACCATAGGTGTACCTAAGAGAATTACATCTCAATTAATCATTAAAAAAAATAATAAGCATTCAACTGATGAAATAAGTTGCAATCAATTTATTTTGCTTAATATTCTAAGGACTTAATTTAATTTCAAGCCTATGATCTTGTGGGAGTAAAGCCTAGGAACTCCATATATTTCAAAGCACTCCTACATCAAGACTTCTTCCCCTTTCAACTGAAAATCCCCACTGTATTATAAATCAGTTTTACTCAAGAAGCTTGATAATCCCACCAGCATATCAGGCAAATATTACTGAAAATTTAAAATTATGTGGTGTCCCTTCTTCACTGGGAGAATTTTTTAGGACTGATTTTTAAATGTATTTTCACTTTATTGTGTTTCATGGGTGACTTAATTTTTGTGATTGCTGCTTTAAATCTGCCAGTTTAATCTTGTGAATACCATATCAGTATTGTCTTTTGCAAGGAGGTTTGCAAGGATGTTAGTTTCTTCTTGGAATCATCTATTCTGTTGCAGTTTGGTTTAATGTAAAAAATATATTTTTGCTATATATGTCTGGAATATGCCTAAAGAAGGATAGGGGCTTCCCTGGTGGTGCAGTGGTTGGGAGTCCTCCTGCCGATGCAGGGGACATGGGTTCCTGCCCGGGTCTGGGAAGGTCCCACATGCCGCGGAGCGGCTGGGCCCGTGAGCCATGGCCGCTGAGCCTGCGCGTCCGGAGACTGTGCTCCGCAACGGGAGAGGCTGCAGCAGTGAGAGGCCCGCGTACCGCCAAAAAAAAAAAAAAAAAAAAAAAAAAAGAAGGATAATATACTTACTGATAGTGTTGCATGGTAACCATGGTTCTTGTCGCTAAGAGCTTCTCCTTTTTGATAACAGTTCCTTGCATCATTCTTGAATATGAGTTGTTAATGTAGGTGCTTGACATAGGGTTCTTCCTATAAGAATGAAAAAAAATCACTCACATTTGTGTCTGTAACACCCTTGGAATACTAGCCTATACATTTTTTTCTCTTCCTATTACTCTATAATTATGGGAGAAAAAAACATGTTCTTTTGGCTTTGGAGAGAAATTAGCCTTTATTTTGAAAAAGTTATAGTGTTCTAGATTTTTTGCTCCAAAGATGGGCAAAGAGGTGTTATAGCAGCTGTGGCAATTTAGCTCAAATGGATAATTTATATGGCAAACATATGTACCATAAGCTATAAAGAAGGCAGTTTACGAACCCATTAAATGGTGAAATTCTACTTCATTGTTTGCTAAAACTTTAGAGACAGTAATTCTTTGAATTAAGCTTTGAAGGATGAATCGATATTTCCAGGTTAAGGGAGGGGGGCCAGTATAATTTATTATAGCCATAATGGTAATGCCATGTCATCAAGACAACAATTACCAGGTATAATACCTTATTCAAGACAAAACTTATGTTTTGCCAATCATTTCTATGATAGAATGTAAGGAAAATTTTGTCTTGGACAGATTTTCATTTTTTAATTTTCTATGCTAATCTGTGGCCTCAGTTATGTTAGGAAATAGATATCTAGTGCCCTTCTTAAAGACATAACTCCTTGGTATAAAAAGCTAGGTATAAGAAAAGAATATCAGTAGATTTACATATTATCCTAGGAACTTTCTCAAAAGAAATGGATTAAAGCACCAATCCTTTCAAAGTGACTCAAACCTCACTGATAGCTTGAGATGTTTCCAGCTGCATTTTAAAGCAGAGAGAGTCACTATTGATCCAAAATGGAAAATTATTATAAAGGAAGGGGTCTGGGCTAGTGACTCTGGCTCAACACCGAATTTGAATATTAGAAGAATGCTAGTACTGGCACAGTTGTGTCCCAGGCGAGAAGCTCCCTCTAACCTCAAACACACTGGCCTAGTGATCTTATCTTGGTCACAGTAGCTGGAAATGAAGTGTATATCAAAAGAATTCTAAAACTTGGGAACCCAGGCATGATGCCCCAATGAAAACTATGCAGGCATGTGCACAACACAGAAGTGACATGGAACACATCCTGCTATGTGTGAATAACACAAGAAGGAGTTAAAATAAGAAATCAAGGGTCCTTTTGGTAAAAAAGACCTCCTGATTTTCTCTCTTTCCCTCTCTCTCTCTCAACATTTATAATTATGACTAGCCCCTGAGGTCTGAGTAAGGAAGCCCTGAGGATTCATGTACTATGCTAAGACGAAAGGGAGTAATAGTTGAGTCACAAAAAAAGGAAATCTTGGAACACCTATTAATAAATTCATGAAGCGTCTGAGTAAATAGGTTTTGAAATGAGAAATAAAATAGTCTGTGTACTAAAGACTGATTAAGAGTACTCTAAATTTAAGGGTTTTTTTTTAAGCAAACAAAAAAGATATTTTTGGAAAAATATTAATACCCCAAAATAATATATATGTTAAAGCTACTTAAAAGATTAAGTTGTAAATATTTAAGAAACGGGTTTATATATAATACGCCTTTTCCCCACAGAGTCATATAAATATAGTTTTACAGTATTCCACTGTAATAAAAATTCTGAAGTGCTATAAGATTGAAACTTTCTTTAGCAAGGCCCATGTGTCACTTTCAGAGGGAAAGAAATTGATCCAACTTCCTGATAGAGTAGTAGTTAGTCTAGGTGCAAGCCATGATCTCTTCATTTTATACATTTATTTTCATAATGTTCTTCATATTATGGTCTTCCTATTAATGTCTTATCAAAAATCAGACGTTACTCTATATGTGTGACTGGTGTTTCTACCAAATGAGTTGTAGTATTATTAGGGAAAGTTGAAAATATGGACCATGTGTTCTAAAATGTAAATAAAATAACTCATCTGTTTTTTTAAATGTAAAGGGAAAAGCAAATGTCTTTCAGAAAGGATGACAAATATGGGGCTCCATACCCCACCTGCTCTTCTTGAACAATGGCAGCCACTGTTAATTGACCACATTATCTTTCCTGATTAGCCTCAGATTTATTTTGAAGTCAGTGTACCAGGCAGCCATTATGCATAAATCAGAGTTGGAATTCTAGATAAAAATAACCACCTACACCTAGATTAAGGAGATGACAGAGACTGCGCATGGGTTATTTAACAATGTTTTTCTGAATATAAACATATTACATGTTGCAGTAGCATTAAAAAACACAAGCTTAAAAATTGATGTTAAAAATAACAGATGAGTGAAACATCAAGATTTAAGAGCTATTAATACTTTAGCATTAGCTAAGCATTCACATTTAAAAAATATTCTGTGTGTGTAAAATATGTATGTGTTCTATAAAATTGAGACAATACTGTTTGACCCATCCTCATTTTCCTTTTTCCAGTTTACACTAAAAGCAGTTTTCCAAATATTTCTCACCAAATATTCTTCAAAATCATCATCTTTTATGGTGAAATACTTTTCCATTGCATAGATACAATATTCTTGAATTCCACCACTCTCTTTCTCTTGGACATTCATGATGTTTTCAACTTTTCCCTTAAGAAAAATGACAAGCTCTTTACAAGCAAATGTTTTTCTTTAGCAAAATTTGGTAGTGATGGTTAAGACAGAGCATTATTACATTTTTTAAAATTTGCTCTGGCAAAGGTACTGATAGACATTTCAGAATGTGGTGAGGTAATGATGCACACCCAGGGAGTTTTTAAAAAAAAGTATGACTAATCTAAGCTAGCGAACAGCACGGTGTGAACAGATTACATCTGTGACAACTAGGACTGGAAACCTCAGATCTGGCTTTTCCTCCCCAGAAAAGCCAGTATGCAAGAGGCCTCTACATCTTTTCAAACTCAGATTTGTCAGGGTGGAGTTCCAAGCACACGGCATAAAATCTATGTTAGGGCATAAATCTATGGCACCAATTATACCTTAGAAATATTTATTCCTGGGACTTCCCTGGTGGCATAGTGGTTAAGAATCTGCCTGCCAATGCAAGGGACATGGGTTTGAGCCCTGGTCCGGGAAAATCCCACATGCCGTGGAGCAACTAAGCCCGTGCACCACAACTACTAAGCCTGCGCTCTAGAGCCACAACTACTGAGCTCACGTGCCACAACTACTGAAGCCCATGTGCCTAGACCCTGTGCTCCACAACAAGAGAAGCCACTGCAATGAGAAGCCCGCGCACCACAACAAAGAGTAGCCCCGCTCACTGCAACTAGAGAAACCCGTGCAAGCAACGAAGACCCAATGCAGCCAAAAACAAATAAATAGTTAAATTCATTAAAAAATTTATTCCTTTCATTATGAAAAAGTATAAGTTCTCTGTAATGTTTGTAAATTCCACATTTTTTTCTTGTCCTCTCTCTCCCCCTCTGTTCCACTCTCTAGAATCATTTATATACAAGAAGAAAGAAAGAAGAGTAGAAGAAAGTATTGATTTGCTTTGGGCTAGAGACTAGAAAAACTACAATGTGAGTTAAAAAAAATAGATTATAAAGATCAAAACAGAACACAGTACAGTTTCTGAGTGTAAGAATGGGAACGGTTTTAGAAATGATTTTATGAGAACTGAAGACCTCATAAAATTGTTGGCCACAATATGATGTTAATTCTTTTTTTTTTTTTTTTTTTTTTTGTTTTTGTTTTTGGTTTTGGCGATATGTGGGCCTCTCACTGTTGTGGCCTCTCCCATTGCAGAGCACAGGCTCCGGACGCACAGGCTAAGCAGCCATGGCTCACGGGCCCAGCCGCTCCGCGGCACGTGGGATCCTCCCGGACCGGGGCACGAACCCGTGTCCCCTGCATCGGCAGGCGGACTTCCAACCACTGTGCCACCAGGGAATCCCTGATGTTAATTCTTGAAATAACATTTCAAATAGATTATCTAATCATGGATACACTAAATATTTGGGAAGTTAAATTTATTTATATATTTCTGATAATTTGGTGGAGCAGAAGTCTTCCCCATGAATTGTCTGGTGTCCTTCCAAACACACAAAAATGTAAGTTGGAGGAGTTTCTAACTGAGAGACTCTAGGGATATGCATTTCCTCTAGTAAAGAATTTTGTGTTTTCATCTTCCTTTGATCAGAACAATGTTTCATGATTTGGAAGTAGATGTTATTGAATGCCTCATGGAGTTATGGGAACTAAGTTTAACCAGTAAGAGTGAAAACCTATGATTAGTAGGTTAACAAAATGATGCTCTTTTGTATCATGCCATACCTCATGAGTGCTGACTTACAATGTATTGATTATAAGCCACTGAAGCATATTCATCAACATATAGAAAATGCTGAATACCTCCATTAATCACTTAGTTGCATAATTAAAGTACAGCACACTAAACACGTTTTCTAATGTGTTTAAATTCAATATTATTCCCAAAATAAGATTTTCAAACCAAAATTATAAACTGTAATTGTATAAAAATATTATCACATGTTTAAGATTTATCTCAAAATGATTTCCAAATGGAGAGCAAGAACCCAGGGTGACACACAAAGCAATACATTAATACACTGGAAGAAAATGGTAGAGATTCTTTTTATAATTATTTTCCAAGTCATCTGTATTAGTTTGCTCAGGCTGCCATAATAAAATACCATAAATGAGTGGCTTAAACAACAGAAATGTATTTATCATAATTGTGGAAGCTGGGAAAGTCCAAGATCAAAGTGTCAGCCAGGGGCTTCCCTGGTGGCACAGTGGTTGAGAGTCCGCCTGCCGATGCAGGGGACATGGGTTCGTGTCCCGGTCTGGGAGGATCCCACATGCCACGGAGTGGCTGGGCCTGTGAGCCATGGCCGCGGAGCCTGTGTGTCCGGAGCCTGTGCTCTGCAACGGGAGAGGCCACAACAGTGAGAGGCCCGCGTACCACAAAAAAAAAAAAAAAAAAAGTGTCAAACAATTTAGTTCCTGGTGAGAGCTCTCTTCCTGGCTTGTAGACAGCTGCCTACTTGCTATGTCCTCACATAGCAACACATGGCAGAGAGAAGGAGAGAGAGAGATAGAGAGAGAGAAAAGGCTCTCTGGTTTCTATTCTTATAAGGACACTAATCCATTCTTACGACCTGACTTACCCTTAATTACTTCCTTAGAGGCCCATCTCCAAATGCAGCCACGTTGAGAGTTAGGGCTTCAATATGCGGAATTGGGGAAACACAAACTTTCAGTCCATAACAGTATTTCTTTTGTATTGTATTTTATGGCATGTTCTATGACGTTTATAATATACTAACACGATAGTATACACACAAACATATATACACACATAAATTTACAAACACACACACATGTATGTACATATATATATATATATATATATATATATATATATATATATATATACAGTATGTCTCATTAAACAAGAAACTAATAGAGGCCTGCACACAAGCAGCAAAGTTTGGAGACTGCTAATCTAGGGCATATTTTAATTCTAGTGGTGAGAAACTTACTGTTTCTCTAGATAGCATAGTCCATTTTTAGATAACTATGTTGGAAGTTTTCTAGTATTTTCAGTTAAAATATATTCCCCACTAATTCATTGGTTTCATTTCTACTACTTTACATTAAATAAAACAAACCTATCCCTCCTTTCATGTCAGAGCCAGTTATTTGTATGCAGTTATTAAATTTAATTCAATGCATTTAAATATCAATTGAGTATCTCTTATGACACTGAATGCTGGGTATAAAATCCCACCCCTAGGGATTTTCTAGTGTACTTCTGGAGATAGTCAATAACAAGGATTATTTTATTGAAATAGGGTCAGATCAAGGAAAGGATGTAACTATGTGAGGTGATGGATATTAAATAAATTTATTGTGGTAATCATTTTTTAATATATACATATATCAAAGTCTTCTGTTGTACACCTTAAAGTAATACAATATTATATGAAAATAAAAGTTTTTGTAAAATAAGCCCTCTAAATGCTTCAGGGCAAGAAGGAGAGCCTTCCAGAGAGAGAGCAAAGCTGAGGTCTTGAAGGCCCAAAAGTGAAAGAGAACAAGGCATGTTTTGGGAAGTGTCAGCAATTCAATAAACCTCAAGCAGATCAGGTGGTTAATGTTGAAATCTAACATGGAATTAGAACAAGAAAGTCCCTGTCAGTAATGGTAAAAGTTGGGATTTTATATGCAGGATAATAAATAAGTTAAATGAATTTAAGTCAGGGAGTGATATACCTAGTGCTTTAAGAAGTTCTTTCCAGTTGTACAGTGGGAAAAATGATTGGATATTCATAGGCCAAAAGGGAGGTAAGAATCCATGGTACTCAAAATGTCTACCTAGGCTAGAACAGAATTGATAGTGGCATGGCATTGCAAGGGCTGTCAATTCCATCTCTAGACCTTTGTGTGTGTGTGTTGGGGAGGGTGGAATATTGGCACAGTTACTTACTTTTAAGATCTTAAGATGAAGTAGTGAAAGTTCATTGATAAGGTTGAAGATGTGGAAATATTCACTTGTTCGTATTCCAAAAGACACAGTGAATGCACTGGAGAAATAAAATCATGAAACAGGAGTCCAGAAGAGTATGAGGATAAAGTATGAGTGAATCTATGGAGGAAACTGATAATTAGAAGGACTAACATTTTGCAAGGTAACCAAGTTATAGAGGGATACATAAGCCACGTTGGTAAAATCAAAATCTCCATCCCCTGGTGGGTGCAGCAATGCAGAACTTTCTAGGAGTCAGCGATGGACCAAACTGATTATTCTTCTGTCCTGTCCCAGTTGACCAATCTAGCTGTATGTTACAAACAGCAGCAGTGTCAAGCAATTTCACTGTCAGGCCCCTCTAGGCTAAAAAGCTCCAATTCCTAACTCTTCTTTGTAGTATCTGATTTTATATCCCTTCATTAACTTGATTAATCTTCAGAAAAGAGATTGCAGTTTGCCTATGACCACAGAGCAGCTTATTAAATTTAATTTGTACCATCTTTGTTCCAAAAGATGGCTGAAATAGGTGATATTAAAATATGTTGGTGGGAAAAATGAGACAACAGGACAAAGAGAGTAGATAAAATATAGATCAATAGTGAGGTTAAGAATGTAAAATACATGCTGTAAGGTCCTGCATAAGTGCAAGATAAATTTGGCTATACTATTTTCTACAATATATGGTGTGTGTGTGTACATGTGCGTGCATGTGTATCTGGTCTTGATTTATATTGGGTTAGCCAAAAAGTTCATTTGGGTTTTTCCATAACATCTTACAATAAAAAGAGAATACTCATAGAGCCATAACAGCAGTATTTTTTTGTGACCCTATTAGATGAGAATGTTTAAAGGCTTTAATGCCATGGCCTTTTGTGATGAATCTATCATCTGTGATTTCTGTTCACAGAAAGTTTGCTGAAAGGCAGCCCAAGAGAATGATATACTAAGATTGTCAAAGATCACAGTAATCACTCCAAAATCCATCTCAGAGCACCTAAACTTGTGAAGTTTATGGATATTCTGAAGGGGCCCCTAGCTCCTGAATGTTCTTCTCTGCAGCTAATCATACTAAGTTACATTTGTTAAATGACACTACTGACCCCACACCCTCACCAAGTCAATTACTCTAGATTAAAACAGTTCTGACGTTGCATATGGAATAGATAATCTCACAGGTGCTGTGATCTGAAGTCAGCAGTCCTGCCTGACTTCAGCCAGGGCACCTGAACTGCTAAAGTAAGAAGCAATCTCGGGCAGCTCAGATCTTTTAATGCACCTAGATTAGAGCCATAATGAGCCGAACTAAATAAATAACAGATGTTGATTAAAAAATGAAGTAGGAGGAAAAGACCAATGTTGCTATGATTTCTCCTCATAACATATATCTTGACAGTAAAGAAAAAAAGAAAGAAATACATAATTTTAAATACTACATAAAAGAAAGCAAATTTGTTTTTGATTCTATGCCTAAAAGTTTCATACCACAGAATTCCTCAATGACTATATGCTTATCCTACATACTACAAAGATACATATGGGAACTATATTCAATATACTGTGATAGACCACAATGGAAAAGAATGTGAAAAAGAACTTACATGTATGTATAACTGAATCACTTCACTGCTCAGCAGAAATAACACAACATCGTAAATCAACTATACTTGAATAAAAAAAGATACATAAAACATTGTAGGTGACTCACCAAGACACATAGAATATATTTAATTGATGCCTCCTTACTCACCTTGGTATGTACTTTCTTAAGGAATGTACTTCTACAGGAATGTACTTGGTTTGTACTTCCTAAAAGAATCTCCAATTTATAGGATAAAGGCAATAAAAATGTTTCTGATAAACAGTGTTTGTGGAAAAAAACTCTGAAAAGGAAGTATTTTGCATTTAGACTTTGGGAACAAGCATCATTGTCAGCCATCAGAAAAATAATTTCATTATTTAGTTGTTTTTTAAAATTTGCCACCTCTACCTCTCTTTCTTTGGACTCTTCCTGTCTTAATTCTCTAGTTTCCCCACTTTCTACTTATCTCCATCAGTTCAGCCCTTTATCGTTCTTTCCTGACCTATACAATAAAGGTGTGTTTAGTCATTAATACTGAGTATAAATTAGTTATTATGGAATGCCTCTCAGGATAATGGTAACTTCAGATGATGATAATTTAAATTATATGGTTGATAGAGATATTTTAAAACTGAGAGATATTATAGAAGAAAAAAATATAAAATTTTACTACTGATAGTAAGATTTATTAAGAGTTACTCTGTGAGGTTCTTAAATATTTTCCAAATATTAACTCATTTAAAATTCACAGCAGCCCTATGAAGTCAGTCCTATTACTGTCATCATAATATATATGAGGAAATTATCATATACAGAAATTAAATAACTTTTCCCATCTAGGTTTTAAATAATTTTCTTCTATGTAGGCCCAAGTTCTTCCTCTAGCATTTAAACTTAGTCTACCTTAAAAAATGGCACATTTAAAAAACGTATGTTATACTGTCTGTATAAAAAAGCACAAAGGGAAAAAATATAGTAATACTAGAAAGTAATTATTTTCAAATTATAAATATTTATCAGCAAATTTAAATCATCTTTGTAACAAGGTAATCCTTAAGCAAATATATATATATGTACATAAAGTAAATTTATGTATAGAAACATGTTCATTGTAGATGATTTAGAGAATGTACAAATGTTTAAAACAAAAAGTTTTTCAAATTACTAGTAATTTCAACAACCATAGAAAGCCAACATTTTGGTGAATCCCTTTCCAATCATTTATGCATGCACATATAAGTATTTATTTTCTTTTACTTATTATGTCAAATATGACATTCTGATAATATCAATTCCATTTACCATTCATATTTTGCCATTATACATTACACATGGCCCAAACTTTCCAAAAGCTCTTTCTCCATAAGAACTGTTCAAGTAAGTAAGAATGCTTTCTCCACAGTGTATTATAATTAACACATATAGATATGGTGACCCATAGATAGTTCTGTTTTCTTTACCACTGCCTTAAAGGAGACCTTTGCTGATTCCTCTCCCCAACAAATAGCCAAGTTTTAGACACGGATATTGTCTCTTATCTTTGAATTCCGCTTAGCACCAAAGAACAATGCCTTCTATGCTGTAGGCCCTCAGACAATGCAGGTTGAATTAAACTCAGAATACACTGAAGACTGAAGAGCAGATCTTAAGTCCTTCAAACTTTAACATTTAACCAATCCACGATTTTAAGAGTTTGAAACAGCTATGATGGCAAAATGAATTTAGAACCAACTACGACAGTACATTTTTTTTATATTGCCAGGTTTAGTCAGTGGAGTCTCGCTGGGAATATTAACATCATCTGCCAGTCTTGTGCATTTGTTATTATGTGTCCGTTGATATTTACGGAGTATTCTTGGGTGAACTGCTTAAGCTTACCAGAATAAAATCCATTTTTATTGCTTTTATGCCTCACTGAAAGAAATATACTTGTATTATTTTAAAGTATATAATAACTTAATGGGTTTATGGGATATTGGAGCACATCATTATCTATTTTCTATGTCTCTAGGTTCTAAAAGGGTATCCCCCTTGTATCCTCTGAATTTGCAGAACAAGTTAGTTGATTTAATTTGTGAACATTTTAAAAATCAAGAATGCCCTGCCTTCTACCTCTGTTACCTGAGGGAGCATTTCATGCTATTGTTTCTCCATATATCCATTAAAAAAATAGATTCTTTAAGTGGTGTATATTAAACATTACTAACGGTGGCAGGGCACTCCTGGGACCTAGTATATAGGAGTGTAAAGTAATAACCTAAACCAGTTCATCACTGGTATGTAACATACTTCTCCCTCCACTAAAATCAGCCTGAGGAAATGAGCAGTGAGGTTTATGTATAATTTTTTTTTTCTATTTCCAGGTAGTTTACCTCATAGATTACTTTTAAGTTGTTAGAAAGGAAACAGTAGCAGAACTCTTTAATATAAACCCAGAAAACACATTTATGCTTTTATAAAGTGTTTTTTAAAGTAATTCTTAGAAATTATTTTCAATGTAAATTTAGGTTAAACATTAAAAATTGTAAGAACTATAATTTTAATCATTTACTTTATTATTGTTAACCACAGTTTTAAGTTTTATTTTTGTGAGAAAATGTTTGATATTTAATATAAAATTTAGTTTAATTTAATAATTTAATATAGAAGATATTTTTATTAGAGTTCTGTTACTCTATGAAATAAGTATTAAAGAATATTTTGGTATAAACCTCTCCTACATGCTTGCAAGTGTCATTTGAAATATTTTTTAAACTGTAAGAAATTTCACCTTTATCAAATAAAGAATAGGAACAATTATTTGGATGCCATAGTTTGTCTATTAGGTAATCTTAAAACTAATCTTTCTAAAGGTTACATATTTAACTGGAGAAAGATATTAGAGAATTTTATTTTTTTTTGGCTGTGTCGGGTCTTAGTTGCAAACACGGGATTCTTCGTTGTGGTATGCAGGATCTTTCATTAAGGGGCGGGCTCTTCGTTGCGGCACGCGGGCTTCTCTTTAGTTGAGGTGCGCGTGCTTCCCTCTAGTTGGGGTGTGCAGGTTTTCTCTCTCTAGTTGTGGTGTGCAGGCCCCAGGGCACGTGGGCTCTGAAGTTGTGGAGCGCAGGCTGCACAGTGCATGGGCTCTGTAGTTTGTGGCACGTGGACTCTCCAGTTGAGGTGCATGGGCTCAGTAGCTGTGGCGCACGGGCTTAGTTGCCCCGCGGCACGTGGGATCTTTGTTCACTGACCAGGGATGGAACCCGCATCCCCTGCACTGGAAAGTGGACTCTTTACCGCTGGACTACTGGGGAAGTCCTGAGAATTTTATCTTTTGACTTTAAGAAAAAATTTTGGCCTTTCTATAACAAAGGAATAGTAGTAAATCAATAAAAGAGTGGGCTAGATTTCGTTATCTCTTTCTCTTCTAGGCCTAAAACGTATGATTATAAATCTGTGAATCAGAGAAACACTGTAGAAATTTCAGTACATTTATTTTTAATATTCTGTCCATTTCTAAAGATTAAACTTTAAATGACTGTTAGTTGGCCATTTCTAAAAGATTGTCAAATGTTTTTTCTCTAACTAGTGTAGCTAATGCAAAAGCAATAAAATACTACCAGTATACAGTCTGCATTTATAAATCACACATTTGCCCATCTAACTAAAAGAAACCCCTGGTCTCCTTCAGCCACAGAGTTCCTGAATAGCTGAGTGTAATTTACAAAGAAAAAGACAAAAGCCTTTTAAATTTTACCTCATGATCTAGAGCTGGTGATGAGAGAAATAGAGAGGTTCCACAACTCTTAAGAAGCTATAAACCATTGTGCCCACTTTAACATTTATCAATTTTTAACCACTGCTACAAGGCTTCCAGCAATCAATTACACCCTGACTCAATGAGGGACTCAAAGCTATACCAGATAAACCAGAAATCAATTTTACTGCCTTGTGGCTTATTTCTAAATGTGTATCTTTTCACCACATCCAAAATAAACAAGATTAGAATTTTACTGGTTCTGTGACAATTATTTTTAAAACATACACAAAAAGGAAACATTTTTAAATGAGAGGAAAGGATACTTTTAGATTCATACAGCTTCATTCCATTTTTCTTTTCTCAAATTAATAGAGAAAGTTGAGGAGGGAAAGAATTTTTCTTTGCTGCTTTGCATGAAACTGGTTTGTAATGGAAACCTTATTTATTTCAGTTAAGCCACTATGTGTAAATACTGCCTTAAGCATTTTGAAAATACAGCTATTATAGATGTGGTCTCTGGGTTAACCAAAGTTAGAGTATAAAATGTTATTTCTATACATATTATATTTACCTAAGGGTAATTAATTTGCTTTTCAAGAGAATGTTTCTTTCAAAAAGTTATTAGTTGAACTTCAACGTACGAAAAATTTAAAGTATATGATTAGGAAGTTGAATGATTCCAGGAATAACGCAGACCCTGAAAAAGAGAATCTACGGAGGTAGGTGGAAAAAGTGTTAACCTAACTAACTTTGGAAATGAGTGAAAAATCCGTAAGAGTAAAGACAAAATAAACTGAATATAAGCACTGTACTCTAGTTAATGAAATTGCTTCCCACTTGGGTTAACAATTCTGATACCACTATAGATATATACTGAATTGAACTACTACTTAAATAAATAGTGGATGCTGGAAGCCAGGTTTCTCACTGATAGAGCTGGAGGTGACAGAAAGCAAGGCAGAAGGCTAGAATGATCTTTTGGTAATGGATAACCAAAAGTAACTTTGGAGACATCAGTATAAGTTCATGTTTACCCTAATACGGATACAAACGGTTACATATAGAATGTATATGTATGTGTGTATTTATGCATGTGTATTTATAAGGGTTATTATACATACATATATTTCTTTGCTTTGTTAACTGAGAGGGCCTAAAGAAACAATACTCCAGTAGATATGGACATATATAGCATCCATTGTTTAATTTCTAATATCATTCTACAATACGAAGATCTAAGGCTCCTTGAGAAAATGTCTGGTTCTAGTGCTAGGGCAGGAAATATACAAGATGAACACTAAGCATCTTGTAGTGTCAAGAAAGTAAGAAACTACTCAAAAAGAATAAAACTCACACTGATGGTATATGTCAAAGGAGCACAGAGGTCAATGAGAGAGCTCCCAATGGCAGAAGCTGGAACAATTTGAGCAACAAAATAGAGTAGTATTGGATTTATCCATGAGTTTACACTGACATAAATAAATGACTGCATAAAATAAATGTTGGAGAATGGACAAGTTTCCCACACAGAGTTCCAAATGATTTATGTATATACTTTGCTCTCTAGAAGGGGGAGCATAACTCCCCATTCCTGAGGTGTGGGTTGTGCGTAGTGTTGACTTCCTTCTATAGAGTTTGGTATCAGAAGGGGAAAGTTAAAGGATAACTTTACAGGGCACAGCAGTAAACTATGTGATACTAGCAGTTACCTCTGTGAAGATCATTTGGCTCTGACATTTGAAAAGCTTATCCAAAGAGGAATCTTTCTGGGAATTCCTTTCTTTTCTACTTTCTGGTTTCACAGCTTCTGCTCATGTTATAACCTCCTTAATAAAAGGATATGAAGGATTTATTTTCCAGTTAATGTGTAATGGGAAAAGCAATGAATCAGAGTCAGTCAAGGCTCTGTCTTGTCCTAGATAGGTGATTTAGAATAAAGTCTTGCCTTCCACCACAAATGAAAGAAAATGTTCCAAGCTTTATTCTTTTAACCTGACTGCTTTATCTATTTGGTTAAAAAAATTTTTGATCCATAAGTTAGTGACAAAATATGAGTTATGATTATATATCATTATCATTGTTATATGATAGAGTGACTTCACTATTTATGGGTTTGATAGGACAGTACTTAGTATCATAAATTAATGTATAGAATGTCTTTAATTTACTAGAATAAAAATTGATATAATTATTGGTGCTCATTTGCAATAATTTTGACACCATACTTGTTGAATAAATCGAAACTTTCTTCCAGGTCATAAATGATTTATCCATCCCTAATGTTCATAAACAGATGCTTATTTTTACAAATATAATAAGGTATAATAAGAAATAGAATACACATAAGTACAATTTTACACATAAAAAATTGAGACTTTGACATTAATGTCATTGCTTAGTAACATTATTTAACACAATATTTATTAAATAACAATAATAAATGTAACATACTGGAGATTTTATAAATTAAGTAAAAGATTAGCAGATAGATTTAAGTTATACTATGGAAAACTTATTTTATTTCTTGAAAGGAAATAAGAGAAAATCTTATATTGCAGATGAAAAAAACTATTCAAAGCAGCACTAGTAATCCAAAGCTATATTAAAAGCCTTTAATATCCAATTATTATTTTGATTTATTGTATAACTTTTTATATTAATATTTTGAGTGACACAACTGTCAATATAGTCCAAGCATCGAAGAATTGTAATGATAAAAACTTATCCACCCTTCAAAGTATTTTTTTCATTAAAATGAGACTAAAGTATATACGACAGTATTATAAAAGGAATCAAAATTGGGCAATTGGCAATAGGCAATTGCTGCAAATGGTAATATGATGTGTCTGAACAGAACTTGTACATAAAGCACGTCAATCTTCATAACCCTCATTTGTCATTGAAAGACATATCCATTGTTTACAATTATGTCGTCACTCAGTAGTTACCAATGAGAGCTCTTTGGACATTTTGGAATATACATATATATTTATGAATCAACATGTTTATTTAGTGTCCTGAGGCTGGTGTTTGTTCACTTACACTTCTAATTAAAAATGACCCCCTGAGATATGCATAAGCAATGCATATAAACTATAATAAGACACTGGCACTTAGTTTTAGTAAATTTACCTAAATTGAATAAGTAAATGAGGTGCTACTGGTTTCATAAGCATTAAACTATTATTATGTCTTGACTAGATCATAAGAGTCATATAGACTTTCATATAAGAAGTGGTTTAAATATTAAGTGTTCTACAGGGTTCCAATATCCACCTTTTCTTTGCTTACTCTGAACATACTCTCCAGGACTATTCTATCTCCATGGCATTTAGTACTCACAAATATTTATGTTTAGTATTTATATCTATCAAATATTTAGACGTTTCTGACTTTCTGGATAAATCCACCTTGTTTCTTCACTCAAAGCACATTAAAATCAATTTGGACAAAAACAAATTGTTCACTTCCTTACACCAACAGAACCTCACTTATTCTTTAATTATTATTGAAGCTTAGGTGTCTTGGAGAAGTGAATGATTCTAGGTTTGGGCTGGGGAAAATATAATGTGAGCCTCTGGAACATACGGCTGTGCCAGAAAACTAAAAAGTGTTCAAATGCTGATGGGAACTTTTCACAAGAAGACTGGAGGGTTCTGCTTTTAGTTACCAACAGGCAGCTTGGTGCTTATAGTGCTTCTGCAGAAAAAATACTTTAAAAAAATAATTCACAGAGAAAAACATTAGTTTAAAACTTGTAGCCAGCTGATGAAACAATAAGATACAAAGAAGCTAAGGAGGAGAGGGCCTCAAAACTTGAAATGACTTCTGCATTTACTTTTACTTTGGGGGTGTTTGCTGATTCTGGGCAGAAGCAATCATCTGAAAATTCTTACTTAATTCCAGTGAGAGAGGTCCATAGCTAGAGGAACCAAAATAACATGTGTCATAGACTTGGAGGTTATCAAGAATTGACCCACCTCCTAGAGAAATGGAAAAAAAAACTTAAAAGCTTTTGCACAGCAAAGGAAACCATAAATAAGACGAAAAGACAACCCTCAGAATGGGAGAAAATATTTGCAAATGAAGCAACTGACAAAGGATTAATCTCCAAAACATACAAGGAACTCATGCAGCTCAATATCAATAAAACAAATAACCCAATCCAAAGATGGGCAGAAGACCTAAATAGACATTTCTCCAAAGAAGATATACAGATTGCCAACAAACACATGAAAGAATGCTCAACATCATTAATCATTAGAGAAATGCAAATCAAAACTACAGTGAGATATCATCTCACACCAGTCAGAATGGCCATCATCAAAAAATCTACAAACAATAAATTCTGGAGAGGGTGTGGAGAAAAGGGAACCCTCCTGCACTGTTGGTGGGAATATAAATTGATACAGCCACTACGGAGAACAGTATGGAGGTTCCTTAAAAAACTAAAAATAGAACTACCATATGACCCAGCAATCCCACTACTGGGCATATACCCTGAGAAAACCATAATTAAAAAGAGTCATGTACCAAAATGTTCACTGCAGCTCTATTCAAAATAGCCAGGACATGGAGGCAACCTAAGTGTCCATCAACAGATGAATGGATAAAGAGATGTGGCACATATATACAATGGAATATTACTCAGCCATAAAAAGGAATGAAACTGAGTTATTCGTAGTGAGGTGGATGGACCTAGAGACTGTCATACAGAGTGAAGTAAGTCAGAAAGAGAAAAACAGATACCGTATGCTAACACATGTATGTGGAATCTAAAAAAAAGAGAAAATGGTCAGAAGAACCTAGGTGCAAGACAGGAATAAAGATGCAGACCTACTAGAGAATGGACTTGAGGATATGGGGAGGGGGAAGGGTAAGCTGGGACAAAGTAAGACAGTGGCATGGACATATATACACTACCAAATGTAAAATAGATAGCTAGTGGGAAGCAGCCGCATAGCACAGGGAGATCAGCTCTGTGCTTTGTGACCACCTAGAGGGGTGGGATAGGGAGGGTGGGAGGGAGGGAGATGCAAGAGGGAAGAGATATGGGGACATATGTATATGTATAACTGATTCACTTTGTTATAAAGCAGAAACTGACACACCATTGTAAAGCAATTTACTCTAATAAAGATGTTAAAAAAATAAAAGAGTTTAGCTGGAATTTCTTATAGGACAATAGCCAAATTCTGAGTTGGTTC
Organism: Mesoplodon densirostris; assembly: GCF_025265405.1. Classification (NCBI taxonomy): domain Eukaryota; kingdom Metazoa; phylum Chordata; class Mammalia; order Artiodactyla; family Ziphiidae; genus Mesoplodon; species Mesoplodon densirostris. The sequence continues at coordinate 43,043,967 of NC_082674.1, forward strand.
AGAAAAGGAGATGAAAAACATAAGTGAGAAGCCTCTAATGCACAGAGACTGTTTTAAACAATGTCCTGAGTAAAATATTTTAATTGGAATCTGCCAAGAAAATATCGTAAAAGATACTGGTTGAAAACCCTGGGGGAGTGGAGAATGAAACAGAGATAGTCCTATCAAGATGGCAATCAACTTCAAACTAGAAACATCCTTGATTAAAGTAGTAGGATCAGACACTGTTCTATCTGACAAGTACAGGAAATGAAGAACTTCAGGAGGAATATAACATCATTAGGAGTCCCTAAAATTTATATGCACAGCATCCACTATTCAATAAATATCTGAGAGGTCTACCCAGGAAATAAAAATACATTCACAAAAATAATTTAAAAAGAAAAGAGAAACTGATCTATACGCAATTTAGAGATTGGAATTAGTTGACAATTGGTGTAAAATAATATAATTAATATATCCAGAAAAATACAAAAAGTTGGACAAAATAGAATGATAATGAACAAATTAATCTGGGAAAATCAAACGGACATTCAATAACTGATAAATATATGAAATTTAAAACTCACTATAAGGGGATAAAAAGCAGATTATAAACAAGAGAAGACAGGGTTATAGGCCAGCATTACTCTGATTTCAAAACTCAGGCAAAGAAATTACAACTAGAGGGCTTCCCTGGTGGCGCAGTGGTTGGGAGTCTGCCTGCCGATGCAGGGGACACGGGTTCGAGCCCTGGTCTGGGAGGATCCCGCATGCCGCGGAGCGACTGGGCCCGTGAGCCACGATTACTGAGCCTGCGCGTCTGGAGCCTGTGCTCCGCAACAAGAGAGGCCACGATAGTGAGAGGCCCATTCACCGCGATGAAGAGTGGCCCCCGCTTGCCACAAGTAGAGAAAGCCCTCACACAGAAACGAAGACCCAACAAAGCCATAAATTAATTAATTAAATAAATTTAAAAAAACACATATGATAAAAAAAAGAAATTACAAGAAAAGATAATAAAGGGCAGAAAATATCCTTTAGGAATATTAAATCCAATCATCTGTAACAGGATAATACATCAAGAAGTAGAATTTGTCTCAAGAATAAAGGTTGGGATAACATTCAAAAATCAATATAACTTTCAATATTAATTGAATGAAAAAAGAAAAAAATCATTGTGATACTATCAAGAGATGCACAAAACATGACAACAAATTTAATATCCATTCCTGTTAAAACTCTCAGAAAATTCGAAATAGAAGGATGCTTCCTAAAATAAAAAAGGTCCCTAAGAAAAACTTATAGCTTACATCATACTTAATAGTGAATGATTAAATGCTTCTTCCCTAAAGTCAGGGAGATAGTTAGGACATCTCACCACTTCCATTCAACATTGTAGTTCTAGCTAGTGTGATAAGGCAAGACAACTAGATAAAGAGCATCAGGATTGAAAACAAAACTATCTCTATTTACAATTGTTAATTGTTCCTATAGAAAATCCTATAAAATATGCAAAAAAACTACTAGAACTAATAAGTGGGTTTAGTTAGGTATTAGAGTATAACATTAATATACACAAATCAACTCCGTTTCTAGGTAGCAACAAGAAACATTTCAAAAATTAAATTTAAAAACTACTACATGCAGTAGCATTCTTAGATATTAACTATGTAGGGATAAAGTTGTAAAAAGATGGACATGGAAAAGTACAAAATATTGCAATGAGAAATGAAAGAAGACCTAAATACTGAGCTATACCTGCAGATGGATCAGAAGATAACAGTATTGTTAAGATGTCAAGACTACTCAAATTGACGAACATAATCTAACCTAAATTTAAACTAAAATTCTCAATATAAATGTAAACTAAAAGCAAAAAACACCCCCAACAGGATGGCTGGGGAAAAAAATAAAATAAAATGCAACTGTTGGTGACAATGTACCTTAATTAGAATTCTTAAATTCTGTTGGAAACACTCTGAAAAATGTTTGGTAGTATCCACTAAAGCAGAAAACATGTATAACATATGGCCCATCATTTCCATTTATAGGTTTTTACCTAACAGAAATGCATATATGTCTTTAAATAAAATTTAATAAAATGTTCATAACAATGCTATTTCTAATACCCCAATGAAAAAATTCACTTGTTCATCAATAATACAATGGGTAAAGTTTTAATTTTAATACATTATAGCAATAAAAATGACTGAACTATGACTGCATGCAGCATTATGAATCTCACAAATACAATATTGTGATTTTAGCCACACATAAGAGTATATTTTGTATAACTGCATCTATGTAAACTTTAAAAAAAAAGGTGAAAGCAAATCTATGACGTTCAAAGTTAGGAAAATAGAAAGATAATTGTAGAGTTTTCCTCCAAATCTATATGGTATTAAACAAAATAAGCATTGTTGAAAAGTAATACAATGTAATATTTTTCCTTAAGTACACCTCTGTCTTATTCTCTCAGGACCTCTGTTGTCAGGTCCACTTTACTTAAAAATAGTGTAGGAACAAGGAGTCTAACCAAAGTTAATATCTGTAGCAATATATAGGAAAAGAACATGTCAAGAAATTAGAACTTTTTTCATAAATTAAAAGAAACAATCACTACCTTATTTGTATTAATGATGCAAATTTGGGGTAAAGAGTAAAAATTGCAGCTAAAAAGTTTTTATTTGAGGTTCACAATTTAATTGAGTAGATTTTTATAATTCATAAGACCTTTCCAGTTGGATATAACAAACAAAAATTTAAAGACTTTCATTCTTTAACAGTGATATTTTCCCTTCCATTTGAATGATCAGGGGAAAAGAGACTGTTTCAAGTGGTAAATAAGGCCACCTCTCTATACTATTCCTAGGAAAGTATAAGACACTACTACACATTTCCTATTTGCTTCATGACCATATTTTCAAATAAACATTTGGTTCTTAAAGAAGACCTGCTGTCACAAGAGGTTTGAACAAACATTTACAATAGTTGTGAATACTGAATGTCTTTTCATGTATTTTTCATTTATGAGAGGGGCAATCCATGGTCTGATGTTTCCTCCTGCATTGAAATTATAGTGTGAATTGTCTCCTTTTCTGTTAGCATTTATATTGGACCAATCTCAGCTTAATCATTTGTATGCAATCATTTGCATGTTCCTTTCGCTTTTTCTTCCATCTGAAAGGCCAGCAAGTATTAGTGTCCTGCCTTGACAGTGGAGGTCATTAAAGTACACTAAGAATACGGAAGCTTGTAAATGATCAGCAAGAGACATTAGGTTCAGCAACTCCAACACAGGGAGCATAATTTGCCTGCATACCAACTACATCTTAAGACACTATCTCTTAACACTTTAGCCACCTTCCTTGCTTTTTATTACTCCCAATACTCAATTCAATTCAACTCTGCAAGACTTTGTTGAACATTCACTCAGTGCCAGCAATATCTAACTTATCTGAGAGGTACCATTAGCTCAGTACATGGCACACAGGCTCTCGATTGCTCCATGAATGAATGAGTAAATGAATGAATTCACATGTACATAACTGGATACCTAATCCACTTTCAAAGGGATATGAAATCTAGCTGAGGAGGAAAAGAACAAATATAAAAAAACAATGAATACAAGCTCTAAAGCAACTTACCTGTTAGATTATAACCTCCAAGGAAGTAGAGAGTGTGCGTTTTTACTCGCAATTTTTTACTTGCAGTTTTATCTCTAATGTCCAGCACAATACCTGGCACATTTTAAGTCTCCAGTAAGTATTTGTTGAAAGAATAGTTGCTATAAGCAAATAAAGCAAAGTAGTACTTTCTAGCTAAGAACTGCTTAAATTCAAATCACAGAAGTCATCATTAGATTTTTCAGTTAGGAATCACTTATAGAACTATACCTTACATAAAGAACACTCCTAAATTTTTATTACTACTATTCTTACAATATATGTTGGTATAGCCACATAGCTGGTCTCCTTACTTGTGCCCTAGCCCCAAGACTATTCTCAAAACATAAGTCATAGTGATTCTTTAAAAATGTAGGTCAGATTATGGCACTCTGCCCCAAATCTTTCCCTGGCTTCCCATCTCACACAGATCATTAACTTAAAGTACTTACAATGGTTTCAAATCTTTCAGTCTCTGACTCCTGTAATTCTCCAACTTTCTTTCCCACATACTTACTTTGTTCCAGTCATTCTCGCCTACTGCAGTTTTTTTTTTTGTTTGTTTGTTTTTTGTTTTTTTTAAATGCCAAGAAAATTCCTGCTTCAGGGCCTTTGGACTTGTTATTCCCTGGGCCTTATAGTCAAATAATCTCTCCCTCATTTCCTCCTAATTAAGCTCAAATGTCACTATATTAGCAAGACTCTCCTTAGCCACCTTATATTAAATTTGCACATTCCTCCTACTGGGCCACTGCCAATTCCTCTTATCTTATTCTTCTCCATAGCAATGATCACAACTTAAAAATATTTTAACCCACTTACTTACTTATTCTCTCTCTTTCCTGCTGGAAAGCAAGCCCCATGAGGGGAGAGATTTACCTTTTTTGTTTCAGTATTATATACTTTGTATCTCATATATCCTTGGTATATAGTATGTGCTCAACAAATATGAAAATGAAAGATCAGGAATATATTAGACAATAAAGTAAAAACCAAACTAGTAATAAAAGATGCAGAGATAGACACAGAGTACCATAATTAAAGTAGAAATATCATGCCAATAACAACAAAAATATAATTGCACAATGAAGAAAACAATATGATATACTACCAAATGAGATAGTATTCATTTATAAATAAACATGTTTCAAAATAAGTCCCTTTCCAATGGTGTGGGTTGGGGTGTGATGATGCATCACAAAGCACATAGCCTGTCCCAAAAGCCTACCTCATGTCAAGGCATACATTAAGTCTCTGATACTTAAAAAGACCTTGGTGGCTATATTTTTCTCTAAGCAATAAAGAATGAAGGATGCACCAGAAGAAAAACAGTAATACAAGAATCCATAGAAGACATATGTGAGAGAATTTTGAGGATAATATAAGGGAAAGAAAACAAATGAGGCTATACCAAATCAAAATCTTCCATATTAAAATTTAAAAAATTATATTGCTTATTATTTCACTACAAGCTCCAAAAACATAAATAGAAGTTCAATAATATGTAGTATATTTAAAACAACCTTTATATATGAAATTCATGAAATTCCTTATTTTTATGTATCTCCACTGATTTATAACACTTTTTAAAAATCTGTCAAAAGGAGTTTCAAAACTGGCACTGTTATATATTTGCAACTGGCTTTATTGAGTTTATACTAATTCCACTTCTGCACTGAATTTTTTTCAATTAAAGGTTAGAGATGCTATGATACAGCAAAGAGATAGGATGGATACATAGTTCAATTAATTTTAACACAATGTCTCTCATTCTATGAGTTTCCCAAAATAACATTCTCTAAACTACTGAGCTTTTCATATAACTTCTAATAATGGCTTTTCCAGATTATTATGTTCTATAACCATACCAGTATATATATGTAATGGGTTTAGCCTGTCTGGACATTTGAAGAAAATGAGGCACACAGGACAATTAGCTGTACAAGACTGTAGACATCTAGCACCCTAGGTCCCACTCGCAAATTTGATTACAAAAATATCCAAGAGGTTATACAAAATGTTCCATATTTGTGAATCACTGGTAGAGAATGGACTAAAAACATGAGAATGAAGATAGGTATAAATCTACTGCAATAATGCAAACAATAAATATGGAGTCTATGTTATGTAGTGAGTATGAGAAGAGGAAGAAGGCATGTAAGTAGCTGAAACTTCTTGGTATTTATCATATACTTGTTCTGCAACGTAGAGACCTGTGTTACCATCCTATTAGAGTGTGAAATTTTTGAAGACGGGTTTTGTCTTATAGGTCCTTGTCCTTGCACAGTACTTGTCTACCACACTGCTCTTCGCATGTCATAAATTAAATGTTCTCCTTCTTTTTCTTGTCCTACTTTTCCAGCCTAAGTTCATTCTTCCTTGCCTCATCTAAATTATCGCAATTGATTCTCTCATCATGACCAACAGTCTGTCTTCTTCCCCTATCATTCTCCCTCAAATCAGCACTGTTCAAAATGGCTAAATTCCCCCAATCCTGGTGTCTTTCTCTGTCCTTATCTTCCCTAATCTGCTGGCCAAATTTGACACCTTCATATTTTTATTGCTTCATTTTTACACGATTTTTCTCTTCTCATGTTTACTGTGACACTTTACTTTCATATTATTCAAATTGTCAGAAGGATCTAAGAGACCCTACTCTCTTTATTTCTTGACTTTCTCTTTTTCATACCTGAATTTTTACGTCCTCCAGATTCTTTTCATGTCTTTTGTATCATCACTTCCACTCAGGTCTTCTCATATCCTCCTCTTCCCTTTTTTTCCACACCCTTTCTTTTTCCTTCTCTTCCCTCCTTTTCTTTCCCTTCCCTTCTACCCATTCCCCTTCTTTCCCCTTCCCTCCTCTTCTTTTGTCTCTCTATACTAAATTATTTGTCTAATCTCCTTCAAGCAATAATTCAATATAGATAATTCCCTAATATTTATTACTGTATCTTAACTCCAGTCCTATGGGGCATTTATACCTCCTTAACCACTGACACATACATAACCTAACAAGGACTGAACAAATTATTTTCCTCATAAAACTTCACTGGCCTCCTCCAGTTTTCTTAAAAACACCATCATTGCTCTATCATTGTTAAAATGCTCCAAAATAAAGTCAGAGTCCCTTTTTCCACTGCCTATAACAAACGGCATTTAAGAATTCTATAGTCTACTTTTACTTCCTCCTTTACTTTCCTAACTTGATTTTATCACCTCTAGCTTGGCATATTATAATAACTTCTGAACTAATTTGCCTGTTTCTAGAGATGCCTAATTCAAAATCATTTTACTTCCAACCACTGAGATATATTAGGAAACCTCTCTACATAGAATGATTCACAGCCTCTCCATTGACAAATGAAAGCCACATTCCTACTGTGATATTTAAGGGGTTTTTGCATGCAATTACTATCTCATTGTAGTTCAATTTACGTGAAATGTTATTCCATTTCCTACATGATCCATCAGGCAGTATTTTAAGGGCAAAACCATCTTATTTACTTCATAGCCCACTGATAAACATGGTTCAATCAGACTCCTAGAATCTAGTCAGTCTATTAGTGACCTCTTGCTTCCAAAGAAAATATCCCCCAAGGAGAAGAGCCAATTACTGGTTGAAAATCATCATCATCATCATCATCATCTTTAGCCCAAGATTCATCAGAGAGAACTAAAAGCATGGGAAAATTAGTAAGGGAGAAAACAAAACAAAGTTCCCTACTTTTGTCTCTCTACCTTTTCTTAATTGGCTTTCATTTGCAGCAAGATCCACTGTTCCTATTTCCATGCAAATGGCAATAGCAAAATGGTAAGTAGCATCATTGTACTGTTATCTATTCCAATACTTCTTATCTGGGATGATTTTAAAATGTAGGCTCTGATATAGTAGCTGTGCAGTGGGGACTGGATTCAACATTTTTTAAAAAGTTCCCAGGTGTTGCTAGTACCACTGGTTTATAAGACACACTTTGTGTAACAAAGATCTATTGGAAGGCAGTGAGGTGGGGAAGGAGGAGACAAGGTATGCTTGCGAAGTGAAAGCAGAAAAGAATAAAAATGAAAAAAAAAATGGCTTCAATTTTGCTTGGATGCCTGGTAATCTGTTCCAACTGGTTCACAATATGTGAATATAAAATCAATTACGAGAAACACTTCATCGAAAAATGAACCGTATCACTCTATTTCCACATACTTTGTAGACAATCCACATATATTTATTGCCTCTCTTACTGGAGAAAAAGTCATCTGCAATATCATAGTATTTTTATAACTTTTAATAATTTGCAGTGGTGATCTCTCCACTCTTCATACAGCTCCTGAGATTCTCTTTTTCTCCTTCACGTGTATGATGCATATTTAAAAATTTTTGTAATTTCTTTATCTACTTTACCTCTGCATTTATGTCATCTCAAATTGAATAGGACATTATCCAAAAAGAAAAAACACCAACAACTGCAAATATCAAGGTATTATTTACTATTATCTGAGCTAGTGCCCAAAATCTAGTTGCAAGTCCCTCTGGTTAAACAGGTGACAATAAACGAGTAAACAGTGTCTCCAACCACCCCTAACCTCAAACTCAAAACACAACTCTTATGAGCAGCCAGTCTCAAGTCTGAAGTCATAAGAAAACTCTGGTTCTTAACTTCTTCTGTGAGGAAAGAAGAAACAACAGGGGTGAGAGGGGCAACTGCTCTCCCTGCTTTAGAAAAGAATTCTAAAGAAAGCGTCATAGTTGTGTGCAGAATCTATTAATGCCCAGTCAGTCTCCTAGAATCAGAAACTTCTCACAGAGGGTAGGGATTGTATAGAAAAGGAGTAGGGAAAGGGCAGTCTTCTGGAATCAGACACTTCACTCCCAAACCCTGGGTCACTACACCAATGAAAATAGAAAAGAAACTAAATAAAAGACACGGAAGGAATTAAGTATATTAAGTTAGGCCTATGAAATCAAAATAGTTCATGTCAAGCCCTTGGAATATTTGTTTCCATTATTATATTGCACTGCATTGTAGAAGTTACATATATATTATGTAGTTTGTCAAAAATAATCTAATGATACACAATTTCTTCTGTTTATATATAAAGTCTTTTACTTTTTTCACTTGATATAGTTTCACAACTCAGACAAGGAGTTATAACCATAATAAATGAATATGCCACAACACCTGCTCCCATCATAATCATTGCTATGTTGTCACTGTGCAAACAATGGCCCATGGGCATGCTACTTATTAGACTGTCCAGCATTGTAGTGTAAAGCAGACAGAAGCACAGTGGCCACATACAACATCTGTATTTGTATTTGTATTTGTAGGGAACTCAATTTCATTGTAAGAAAAGCAATCTATGATGAGGAATAAGACACACAATAGAATTTGATGTGTAGAACAGACCAGACATATAATTTGGAGCTGAATTCATGAAGAGATAGTAGCTTCTGGAGGTCATTTTTGAAGTGGGGTCCAGTACTTGCACAATCGTGCTAGTTGTGTACATAGTTTAAAGGTAACAATGGAGCTGAACAAATAGAGTACGCTACAAATAATATACACTTAAAAACTGATGGGTCCATATATCATTTAATAAGTTCTTCTAAGTAGCATTTTAAAAAGTGGGATTATTTTATACATGATTCCAAAAACCTCAGTTGTTTAGAACATTTTAAATTTTACAATATGTCCTATATTGGAAACATAAAAAGTTGTTTGATGCGTACATTATGTTTATTTATCTGTCCAATCAGTATTCCTAGTAATTAAGATCAAAATCTCATGAGTTCTAAGAGGATGATCATTCAGCAATCATTAATAAAATAATTTTCAGTATGAAACTGACTTTAGGGGTAAATTAGTCTTATGATGTCATTTTAGAGGTGAAAAATTTGAAGCCTAAAGACATAAAGTAATTTGACCCAAAGGCAGGTATTTTTAAGTTAGAATAGTATGACTTCAATTTCTAAGAATCAGAATCCCTTTATTTAACTTATTACTCTACTCTTTCTTATTCAGCAAACTAAAAATGTGCCATAAAATTAAGTCCACTAGCCTCTCATGAGTCGTTGTTTCTTTGTGAATATTTTTTATTCACATAAGAGTCTGACCATTATGATGGTGGTTTGGGAATAAATTACTACTGACATTCAAGCTCTTCAGAGTCCATCAGATGAGATTTGTACACACATAGAGTCATAAACCCAGAATCCCTTTATAGACCTGATAAAAGAATAACCAAAGTAGAAAATTGTGTTCAGGAATATATGTCTCTTTGAAACACTCTTCTTATCACTCTCCAAAGACCACTAAACCAAACTGGTATTCACTTGAAATGTGACCCCAGTCCCATAAGGCTGGGCTACATGAAGAACCAATGCCTTCCACTCTTTCTCCTCCAATGAATCCCTACTTCCATCTCTAGAGACAGTGTTTCATCTGACACTGCCTGTTAGATGGCTGAGCAAAGGAGAGCTACTAGATTATCCAGAGGGACAAAATAATCAATTTAAGATCACTGTGCATTCTGTTGGTGGGGATGCAAACTGATACAGCCACTATGGAGAACAGTATGGAGGTTCCTTAAAAAACGCAAAATAGAACTACCATATGACCCAGCAATCCCACTACTGGGCATATACCCTGAGAAAACCATAATTCAAAAAGAGTCATGTACCACAATGTTCATTGCAGCTCTATTTACAATAGCCAGGACATAGAAGCAACCTAAATGTCCATCGACAAATGAATGGATATAGAAGATGTGGCACATATATACAATGGAATATTACTCAGCCATAAAAAGAAACGAAATTGAGTTATTTGTAGTGAGGTAGATGGACCTAGAGTCTGTGATACAGAGTGAATTAAGTCAGAAAGAGAAAAACAAATACTGTAGGCTAAAACATATATACGGAATATTAAAAAGAAATGGTTCTAAAGAACCTAGGGGTATGACAGGAATAAAGACGTAGACGTAGAGAATGGACTTGAGAACACAGGGAGGGGGAAGGATAAGCTGGGACGAAGTGAGAGAGTGGCATGGACATATATACACTACCAAACGTAAAACAGATAGCTAGTGGGAAGCAGCCACATAGCACAGGGAGATCAGCTCGGTGTTTTGTGTCCAACTAGAGGGGTGGGATAGGGAGGGTGGAAGGGAGACACAAGAGGGAGGAGATATGGGGATATATGTATATGTATAGCTGATTCACTTTGTTATACAGCAGAAACTAACACACCACTGTAAAGCAATTATACTCCAATAAAGATTTTAAAAAAATAAAAAAAATTTATTTGGGGGAAAAAATGTTAATATTTCACAGGTATATTTTAAAAACTTAAAAAGAAAAGATTATTGTGCACTATTTAGAAAATGTATTTGTGGGTGTTAGGAGAGCTTTTCTGGGCAAGTTTTGTAGTAGAAATGAGTCCTTAGATAATTCTGTATTCCTTCACGTCGATGCCCCTTATCTGTAATCAGTGAGGATATTTTTATTTTAATGGCAGTAAAAGAATACCTACATGTGTATGTGTGTGTGTGTGTGTGTGTATATATATATATATATATATATATATATATATATATATATGCATGTATATGTTTTTTTTAGAAGCTTAACTCCCTTTTAAGGGAATGTGCAATTTTTTTGGACTCCAAACTGGGACCACCTCCTAAGTTTCCTGTTGTATATCCCATTGTACAAAAGATTTGATCATAAAAATGTAGTCACACTCACACACACATGTACATGCACATACACACATACACACCCTATTCCATACATGTACACACTGCTCAAGATCAGAAGACAGGAAGAGATCAGTTTTACCCAAATAACCAGGCTGGCTGCCTTCTTAAATTATATCTTGCAAAATAAATTATTTAAGTTCTACTAGCTTTGCTTGTGACAAGACAGAGGCAATGCTAACAAATTTAAATGAGGACCCAACATTGTAACTGTATTAAACATTATGGGTTCACTGAATCATTTTCTCTTTTGTATTCTCTAA